>NW_012115888.1:2290319-2383472 GCF_000951035.1 Colobus angolensis palliatus | reverse complement strand
CCGCCTCAGCCTCCCCCGTAAGTAGGACTACAGGCACACACCACCACACCTAATTGTTTTATTTTTCTTTGTAGAGATGGGTCGCTCAGGCTATCTCAAACTCCTGTCCTAAAGCAGTCCTCCTGCCTTGACCTCCCAAAGTGCTAGGATTACAGGCGTGAGCCACTATGCCCAACCTTTATTAATATATTTAAAAAATGGATGGTAGTAGAGTTCTCATTGCTTTAATATTTCAAGTAAGAGTCTTGTTTTAAAATATTACAATTTAGATATATGCCAGAAATTGTATCCTTTGCAACGGCAACCATTTAAACCAACAATAAAGAATTTTAGATGTCAACTTAAAAATGTATTAGATAATCAAAAGTTTGAAGGGCTTAACCACTGGTTGATAATGTTTTGAGTTGCTGTTGGAGGCGTTATATAATAGGCATTTTTTTTTCCTTCCAATGAGTTCTTTGTTTTTAATTCATTCATATGTTTAAAATATTTTCATCAGTCTTTAGTCCTATCACAATGGGGGAACGTGGACACTTTTAGTTGCTGAAGGACAAGAGCTGGTAAAGAGGAATCTATGGAAGATACACATGAGACAAAGGGAGCATTGATGGCCATGAGCCCTGGCGAGGGGAGGAGTGACAGGGACACACCGCCGGGAAATGCAGCTTGGATCGAAGAACGTGAAGAGGCAGGCTGGCCTTTTTCTCTGCCTCCGGTGGGAAGGAAGTGAGAATGAAAGTGGATGTTACTAACTTTGATGGTGATGGTGAAGATAGCAGAGTGGAGTTTTGTTTAGCTAATACAAGGCAAATCGCCTCAATTTTCTTGCTGAAGGAAGAAGTTATTCTTTTTTTCTTTTATTTGAGGGTGAATTAAACAGAAGTTGAGTAGTCAGCATGCAGCATGCAAAGGTTTGGAACTGCCTCCTTTAGAATGGGAGAGGAATCTTTAACCAAAGTCTACCAAAAGATTTTGAGATGGTGCCCAGGGTCCGGTTGTCTTCTGACTATGACTATTTACTTGTGAGTCAAATGTTGGGCTTACTCCTTGACAATGAATTTTTATTTAATTTTGCTTGTGAGATAGAATCCTGCTGATTTGCAATTCCCCCTCCTTGCTAAACTGCTGATCTCTAACCATTTTTCTAGAAGTTGGTTCTCTCAGGATTTAGACAACTTCACTGTTTTCTTCTTCTTTCTGTTACAGCAGGAAGAAGAAAATGCAGAGTCTAGTTTGTGTCTGGTGCTTATTCTCTACTGTGAATGAACCCCAGGGCTTTTCTGTTCCTCAGGGCTCTGCATCAGCCTGTTTTAATGCAAGAACCAGAGGGACCTTGGGAGTCACTAACCGGGAATTTGTGTTGTGATGTAGGAAGAGGTGGCCGACAGGACCATAGGCAGGTCCCAAGCTAACATCTTGTGTCTCAGAGTTTATTCATGGACTTTAATAATGGATGACAGCAGGGATCAAACTGAGCTGCTATTTAAATTGTCTAGTATTTGCAATGCCTAACAGACTATGCCCTGAATATTTGCTACTGCCGTTTAGCCTCTTAAACATGACCTTGCAATGCCCTCGTCCTGTTTTTTTACCTCATTTACCCCTTTCTTCTGAATGATGCTCTATGCCAAAGATTCGCAACAGAAAGTTAGCACCAAAATTAAAGTAATTAACAGCATAGCTTCCTCATCACTCAGGGGCTCGTAAACAAAAACTAGGTCTTGGCTTAAAAATCTTTATCTGAGGGTTTTTTCTTTAATTAAAAAAAATTTGCACCTGGTGTTATTTTTGGTTGCGAGCACAAACATCTAATAAGCACTTTCAATCAGCTGTGTTAGATTGACTGTTTCTCAGCCTGTTATTATTTTCTTACTTCTGTCTCCTATACTTTATTCTCTCCAATGTTATAATGGGGGCATGTCATGGTGCCTAAAAACCATACAATGCAGATCATTCTTTCTGATCATAATAATCCACTTTTAGAGAAGCCTCATGAATCTTATTGCTTTGAACCGTAGGCATTTCAGATGAGTGGTAGGTTGAGTTTGATTTAATTTGGTAATGGGCTGCTCAATCAGCTTGCAGCTGTGAAATGTAGGCTAACCCCCCAACTCCCAGCTCCCTAAAGGAAGGGAGCCTAGTGTGGGAGCTCCAACTTGGATATGGCTTTGTGTAGGAGTGAAGCTCTTTTGCCCCTGGGACAGACTTCCTGAGAGGAAAGTCTCCCTCACCAGCTCTTCTCCATCCACCCTTCTTTTGTAGTCTCTGGCCTTGGAAATAAATCTGAACACACTCTCTCTTTCTCCTCCCTCCCTCCCTTCCTCTCCCTCTCCCTCCTCCCTCAAGACCATGTGAGTGCAAATCAAAAGCCACAGATTCCCGAGTGCAGGAAATGTAACTTAATTTATTTTCCAATAATGGAATTTAATTCCTATTACAAACCTTCATTCTGCCAGGCAGCAAAACCTTTATCTAAGTTAATTTAGTCCCCACTCACCATTATTTTTAATGGGGTCCAGCCTCATTTCCAAGGAGCTTTACCTGGCACCTCTGCCTGGTGGGGATGGGAGGGGGTCTGGCTGTACCTGTCATCAATCCACAGCACTCATTTCTGCCCGCCTGTTGGTCGTTAGTTCATTCAGATAATGCTCTGGGGTCCCCTGGCTCTAACAGTGGATGCCTGCCAGGCATGACTTCCAGAGAAATACCTGCGTGCCTCCCACAGGGCTGCTAGATGGACCTCCTGTCTGGGTAACCACCCTATTGTGCTCACTGTGCTGAGGCATTGGGATTTATTTTTTTAAAATGTAAACAAAGGTTTTATTTATTTATTTATTTATTTACTTTAAGTTTTGGGATACATGTGCAGAATGTGGAGGTTTGTTACATAGGTATACACGTGCCATGGTGGTTTGCTGCACCCATCAACCCGTCGTTTACATTAGATATTTCTCCTAATGCTATCCCTCCCCCAGCCCCCCATCCCATGACAGGCCCCAATGTGTGATGTTCCCCGCCCTGTGTCCAAGTGTTCTCATTGTTCAATTCCCATCTATGAGTGAGAACATGCAGTGTTTGGTTTTCTGTCCTTGTGATAGTTTGCTGAGAATGACCGTTTTCAGCTTCATCCATGTCCCTACAAAGGACATGAACTCATCCTTTTTTATGGTTGCATAGTATTCCATGGTGTATATGTGCCACATTTTCTTAATCCAGTCTGTCATTGATGGACATTTGGGTTGGTGTGTGATGCCCACGCCCACACCCTGTGTCCATGTGTTCCCATTGTTCAGTTCTCACTTATGGGTGAGAACATGTGGTGTTTGGTTTTCTGTGCCTGTGTTAGTTTGCTGAGAATGATGGTTTCCAGCTTCATCCATGTCCCTGCAAAGGACATGAATGCATCCTTTTTTATGGCTGCATAGTATTCCATGGTGTATATGTGCCACATTTTCTTAATCCAGTCTATCATTGATAGGCATTTGGGTTGGTTCCAAGTCTTTGCTATTATGAATAGTGCCGCAATAAACATACGTGTGCATGTGTGTTTATAGTAGAATGATTTATAATCCTTTGGGTATATACCCAGTAATGGGATTGCTGGGTCAAATTGTATTTCTAGTTCTAGATCCTTGAGGAATCACCACACCATCTTCCACAATGGTTGAACTAATTTACACTCCCACCAGCAGTGTAAAAGTGTTCCTATTTCTCCACATCCTCTCCAGCATCTGTTGTTTCCTGACTTTTTAATGATCGCCATTCTAACTGGTGTGAGATGGTATCTCATTGTGCTTTTAATTTGCATTTCTCTGATGATCAGTAATGATGACCTTTTTTTCATATGTTTGTCGGCTGCATAAATGTCTTCTTTTGAGAAGTTTCTGTTCATATCCTTTGCCCACTTTTTGATGGTTTTTTTTTTCTTGTAAATTTAAGTTATTTGTAGATTCTGGATATTAGCCCTTTGTCAGATGGATAGACTGCAAAAATTTTCTCCCATTCTGTAGGTTGCCTCTTCACTCTGTTGATAGTTTCTTTTGCTGTGCAGAAGTTCTTTAGTTTAATTAGATCCCATTTGTCAATTTTGGCTTTTGTTGCCATTGCTTTCGGTGTTTTAGTCATGAAGTCTTTGCCCATGCCCAAGACTGGGTCTTGCTCTGTCGCCCAGGCTGGAGTGCAGTGGTGTAATCTCGGCTCGCTGCAACCTCTGCCTCCTGGATTCAAGCGATTCTCCTGCCTCAGCCTCCCCAGTAGCTGGGATTACAGGCACCCGCCATCATGCCCAGCTAATTTTTTTGTATTTTTGTAGAGACAGAGTTTTACCATGTTTGCCAGGCTGGTCTTGAACTCCTGACCTCAGGTGATCTGCCTGCCTTGACCTTCCAAAGTGCTGGGATTACAGGTGTGAGCCACTGCGCCCGGCCGGCATTGGGATCTTAGGGCTTTCCCAGGACATGTATGGGTCCTTCCAGGAAGAGGGTGTAGGTTTCAAGCCTATCAGTGCTCTTTTGGGATTGGAAGGAGAGAGGTTGGGATTTAGGGCTTCTTCTTAGGCACCCATCAACTCTCCGTCTTCATTGTCTCCTCTGAATCTTTCTTTGCCCTCTTCTCACTGAAGCAAACTTCATCTCATCTTTAGGACAGAAAAAAGAACCTCTGCCTGATATAAGAAGTGTTTTTAGGCTGGGGCCCACCTAGGCCTTTCAAACTCAAAAGCTGAGGGTAGCAGCCTGCCTCCTGTTCCTCTGTTCTTTATACCACTATCTTTTTTTAAATTTTTTATTTATTTTTTATTTTTTGAGATGGACTCTTGCTTTGTCACCCAGTCTGGAGTGCAGTAGTATGATATTGGCTCACTGCAACCTCTGCCTCCCGGGTTCAAGTGATTCTCCTGCCTCAGCCTCTCAAGTAGTTGAGATTACAGGCACTCGCCACCATGCCTGGCTAATTTTTGTATTTTTAGTAGAGACGGGGATTCCTCCATGTTGGCCAGGTTGGTCTTGAACTTGTGACCTTACATGATTTACCCACTGGGGCCTCTCAAAGTGCTGGATTACAGGTGTGAGCCACCATGCCTGGCCCCATGATCTGGTCTGATTGTTCTCTACAGCATTTTCATCAACTGGTACTTTACATTTTTAAAATTTTCTAGTTATTTGTTCATTGACTTCTCCCTACTAGAATACAAAAGCCAATAAAGATAAAGACTGGGTCTACTTTGTTCACTGCTTTATTTTTCAGCACTTGGGACAGAGTCTTGCACATACATGGGGCTCAATAACTGTTTGTTAAAAAAAAAAAAGTGAATAAATGCATGGAGCTGATGATCTTGTCGTTTGAGTTATTCCTTTCTTGAGGCAGGGGAAGTGGCCTGAGCTGGGGAAAGGGCTTTAGAGCCACAGATCCCAGAAAAAAATACATGGATAATATCCCAAGATGTTTGCCATTACAAATAAGCACCAGGTAATAACTATATGATTTGTGGGCTTATTATGAAAATGGGGTTGTTTTCCTAAAGGTAGAAGCATCTCTGCTCAGTTCCTTCAAGGCAGATATGTTTCACTTTCTGATGTGTGTGCCAGAAGGACCTTAGTGATTTGGAATGTAGCACGATCTTTTGTCTCCAGATAGCTCAGTAGAGATTTTTTTTTTTAAGTTACTTTTTAAAAATCTTACTTATTTAGTTACTACAAAATTGACCAAAGTAAGTTGAGATACTCTGTTCTCAGTCATATTCGTGTGTTCTAGCTGGAGTCACTGCAAAATCCTTGTTTACATTTTTCTTGGAAACTCCTGATATAGCTGGTTGCAAAACCACTGTGGAATGCAATAAAACATGAAAATGAAGACGCTAGTGGGAAATGGACTTGAAGTTTATGATGTTGTTTTCTTCTGACAAAAATACATGTACAGATAGATTCATTTTTACAAGCCTAACATATTTTTTCTAAGCTGCTTTGTTCTAAATAGAACTGTCGCTCCTACTTTCTTCCCCCAAATCTGAACTGAGTATGAAAGAACAGAACTATTTTGAAAAGATTTACCAACTCACTGGTGTATCTGCAGTTGAGATAGCAGACACCAAAGACATCCCCACTGGGGAAAACCTGTGAAAATTCCTAAGGTCACAAGTCTTTGTGCAGATTCGCTTGGGTTGCAGAGAGGAGAGATTTGGAATTCTCTGTGAAAGTGCAGCTTAGTCATAGATCACAAGCACCAGCAAGACTAATATTTTAAATTATATGTTTATGCTTGATACTGAATGATTATCCTGAACCTAGGGAGTTAATGTCTTTGCAGTCATTTAAAAATACTTGACAGTAACAGACCCTTCTCTGCCAAATGATCACAAGTTAGATATTGGGGGGTTGAAAGTATAGCTCATTTTTGCGATTCTTGTGTGTCTGAGGACTTATTTCTAAGAATTACGCTTTCCACATAATTCAAGCCCTAGTCAAGCTTTTCCATTCTGATAGCTTCCAGTTCAGATGTTCCTCAATTTATGCAGTAAGCGCTCCTTTGAAAATGCAACTAAGCTAGACCATCTTCTAAATGTACTGAAAGCACTGGCTGTAATAAATCACGAAAAGCGATATCTTCTCCAAACTGAATCACTACCTCTAATGTTGCTGACTTTTAAATTTGAATTCCCTGAGGTTTGGCTTAAAGCTTGGCTTTGGGCCAAGCTGCCATTAGGAGATTGTGCGGGTGACTCCAGGACACTCTGTGTAATTGCTGTCAGGCTTCTAAATGGTCCCAACTAAAGGGTGAGACACATTTTTTATATAATTTTGTAGACAGCAAAGATACAATATGGAAATTGTATTACAATTTCCACTTTACATTAGCTGTTGCTGCTTATGCACATATAAGTACAGTAATAATAAAGGTATAATTAAATTGGAGAGAAGAGTGTATTTCTCTCCCGTTGGTGCTTATCCTATTGTAGAGAAAGTGAGAACATGATATAATCTGGTAATGTGGCCACATGGGTCATGACTCTTTGACCATATATACATTATGTGCTTGAGGCCACGTTTCTCATCCATTTTCCCCGTTCACTGTCAAATGGAGCAGTTTATGAACCAGATGTCTAAAAGCTGGTGGAAGGAATGTATTTATTACAATGTCTCTGCATCTACGTTCCTGCTACATGGTTTTGTGGCTCATAAAAGAATGCAGACTTGCCCAAAATATCATTTCCCTGTAGGCAATGATTGTCGGTACTAGTCGTAGAACTCAGGGGCTCTCTCCTGTTTCCCTGGAATGTGGAAAAATGATTTCCCAGTGAGAGCTAAACTTTGAAATCATCTCATATGAGATTAGAATTATTAAGAAACACAGAACTCTTAGAAAAGAAAAAAATGACACAGAACTCTTAAAAAAGAAAAAAAAAATGTCTGTTAGGACTTTGTAACCCAGTGAAAACATTCTTTCGCTAGCTGTGTAACTACCATCATCCTGAATGGAGGTTGAGCCCACTCGGAAGCTTGACTAGAAGGAGAGTCACAGGCAGACATGGTATTACCTGTCTTAGCCCTCTCTGGGGGAAGTTAGTTTAGCCAAGAAACCTCAAATGTTAAGGATTCCAACTGATGCCACTCTCTCTATTCTAGAGACGGCAGCTCAAAAACATGACATTTCCAGTTCATCTTATTCATCCTATTCTGATTCCAGTTTCTCTAGGCCACGTACTGAAGCTAGCTCTTTCTTTCTTTTACAGGTATGCATGCATTTCTCAGTTCAGTGAGTCAACTGGACCTTGCTGTATATCAGATGACATACCTTCATCTTACATCCTTGATTTCTGTGAATGTGCACCTGAAAGACAACAGATCTCATATCAATCTTACACAAACAAACAACCCCCCCCAAAACCTTTGAATACCCAGTTTTCTTTGTTCAGTCAATGAGTATTCATTGTGCACCCATGAGGTGCTCATGCCACTCTACGAGGCCTTTTGAGAGAGGGCAGAGGATGCCTGGCTCAGGGCCACTTTCCACTTAGAAATATCTACAGGCTTTTTTCTCTGTTCCCTCCTCCACTTGAGCTTTTCTCAGTGTGTGTTGTGGCACTGTTGTCACCAGATGGTCACTCAACCTTTCAAAAGCTTTGCTAATTTTCACTAGCTTCCTGCATGGCAAAAATGGGAGAAAATTGAGCTCTGCTTTGCAGATGCAGTTTGTGAAAACCGTTCATTGCAGCCACCCTTCATGATCACTCCTGGCGCTGTCCCTTCTTTAGTGGAAGGCTTTTGGATTTAGGGGAAAGCGCCTTAGCACACAGCAGCATTTTCACTAACAATTGGTTGTGAAATCTTGGGGTCACTCGAGATGGATGGAGTCTGAGAGATTATCTGTTGTAGCACTCAGGCTTCCACAAGGAAATTGAGATCCAAAAAAGCCAAATCCTGTGGCCAAAAACATATGGCCTAATTTTACTCACTTTCTGTGATTAGGGGCTAATTTCCAAAGGTCTTCAGCACTGTGTTTTTTTCTTTCTTTTTTTTTTTCTTTGCTTATGGATGCTTCTGACAGTCGTTCTGGTGCTCCTCAAGTTTTTAAGGTTCAATGTAGTCAAATTCAACTTTATTCAGATTCCACTAGAGGGTAGGTCATACAATTGTAAAGAAGCAGACAGGTTGTGTTGCAGGACATGCCAAGATTGTTTAGCTCTGATTAATACTAAAAATCAGGCTGGGAGCAGTGGTTTATGCCTGGAATCCCAGCACTTTGGGAGGCCGAGGCGGGCGGATAACTTGAGGTCAGGAGTTTGAGACCAGCCTGGCCAACACGGTGTGAAACCCTGTCTCTACTCAAAATACAAAAATTAGCCAGGTGTGGTGGCACATGGCTCTAATCCCAGCTACTCAGGAGGCTGAGGTGTGAGAATCGCTTGAACCTGGGAGGCAGAGGTTGCAGTGAGCTGCGATCGTGCTACTGCACCCCAGCGTGGGTGACAGAATAAAACTATGTCCCCCCCACCCCCAAAAACAAACAAACAAAAAACAGGCAGCTGCCTCAGCAGGAAGACATGTGGCTCTGCCCCTGTTGTTTCTAGGACCCTGTGCATTTGGTAGCGTTAATTTGTCTTCCAGTGTTGTTCATTTTATTCATCTTTGTTGTAGACAAGTAGTGACCAAGATCCTCTAAGAGACAGCTGTGGTAGGCAGGCTTCTCAGATGACCCATGAGGATTGCCATTGCCTGGTTTGATGGCTGTGTGCTATTCTCTCTCCCCTTGAACATTGGTTAAGCCTAGTGACCTGCTTCTAACCAACCAACTCCAGCTAAGCTGAAGGGATGCCACAGTTTTCAAGCTTCAAGGATTAGCTTGCAAAAGACTGTGACTTCCGTTTTGCTGATGGACTCTCTTTATTGCCTTCTTGGCTTGAAGACTTTGAGGAAGCAAGCTGCCATGATGAAGAGGCCAACGTGACAAGGAACTTCTGAGGGTGGCTGCCAGCCAACAGTAGCAAAGAACTAAGACCCTAAATTCAACTGTCTGAGAGGAGCTGAATCCTGAAAACAGTCTCATGAGCTTGGAAGAAAGTCCTCCCCAGTTGAGCCATAAGATGGCTACAGCCCAGCTCACCCCTTGATTGCAGCCTCTGGAGAGATCCCGCAGTGGAAGATGCAATTACACCATTCCCAGCTCCCTGACTTACAGAAGCTATGAGATAATAAATATGTGTTGGCTTAAGCTGCCACATTTGGAGAAATGTGTTATGTAGCAATACATAACTAATATGATAGGGAAAAAGGTAAGACAAAGTTGTAAGCATAAGTTTAAGTCCATTGCCAGCCATACTAATTTTTGCATCACACATGACCTGAATTTGACAATTTCAAAATGTAAAGCATTTTGAATGAAAGTGCATTCAGACAAGAACATGCGAGAGTCCTCTGTGTCTTTTAAATCCACAGAGGCAATGAAGCAGCACTCAGGACTTAATATGCAATTTGAATTGCACCAGACTTTTCAGATGAAAGCAATTGTAAAATGTGGAGGGAAGATGAAGTGATACTTGCCATTTTCCTATTAATACTTACACAAATCATGACAGAAACTATATATTGGACACCTGATGTATACTACGTAATGTGCTAAATGATTTTGCAGCTTATTTCAAGGAATTCTCTCACCAACTCTGCGATGGAGGTAGATTATCCCAATTTTTCAAGTGAGAAAAGAATGCATTGGTGAGTTTTCCAATGACTAGTTGGTGACAGCGATAACATTGGGACCCAGTGTGTCTTACCTGAAAGCCTGTGTTCACAGTTTTCAAACTTAAAAAGTTGTCTGAAGTTGTCGGACATGGTGGCTCATGCCTGTAATCCCAGCACTTTGGGAGACTGAGGCGGGTGAATCACTTGAGGTCAGGAGTTCAAGACCAGCCTGCTCAACGTGGTGAAACCCTGTCTCTATCAAAAATACAAAAATTAGCCAGCGTCATGGCACATGCCTGTAATCCCTGTTCTGGGGAGGTTCAGGCAGGAGAATTGCTTGAACCCAGCAGGCGGAGGTTGCAGTGAGCTGAGATTGTGCCACTGCACTCCAGCCTGGGCAACAGAGCGATCTGTCTTGGGGAAAAAAAAAAAAAAGTTGTCTGAAGTGACAGCTATTCCTCTCCTCTGTTTTGTTCAACCCATGGTAGCAGGTCATTACAAAAGCTACCTTTATTTTAAAAAAAAAAAAAAAAAAAAAAAATGAACTTTCTGAGTCTAAAAGTCACTCTTTTTCCAAGGGTATATTTGTAATTAATCATATTCTGACTTGCGATTTTTTAAAGTTGTCCTCTATGTCAGTTTTATTATTACTTAGACTTTTTTCACCCTACAGATTTTTGTGTTATATTCACAATTATATTAGTTTTTTTGAGAACAGGAATAGTTTTTTAATACTTTCATGTCTCCAGCCACATTTGTCACTGTATTTTGCAAATAATAAGCATCTGGTAAATCTTTTTTGATGAATGTGATGCACTCTGAAATGAAAACAGTAATAACCTGAGGGATTGTTTCTTTCTAGGAAACTGTCAGCTTCTTCTAAGGGACCAGAGCTGCCAGGAAAGAACCATGATCGGTGTTGCTCAGAGAACCAGGAGAAATTGCTGCAAGACCAGTCTTATGAACTCTCCCTACTGCAGCTTTGCTCCTGGACCACTTCTGAGAGGGATCATGGGTAAATTAGGATAATTAACCATCTGAGTTTGCCTGGGACTGATGGGTCTTCACTACAGTCTCAGACAAACGAGGATGAAATGATCTTCCTAGCAAGCATATGCATTTCGTGGGAAGGGATGCGCTTTTGCATCTTTATTTGGCTTGTTTTTTCTATGACTTTCAACCTAACCAACCAACTGACCAACCAATCAACAAACCAACCAACCAACCAACCTCTGAGTATCTTAAAAGGTGTACTGGAGCCTACTGTTTCATAAGCATTGTATGTTTTCTATCGTAAATATTAGCTATAGTTAAACAGCGGTTTTAGCATGGGAGATCTAGTGGTATTTTGGACGTCACTATCAGCAATATTTAGCCGTAATGTGCAGATAGGGCCCCTGGGTCTGTTCCGTGTCACAGATCTCCTTTGAAGTGCTGGAGAGTTTTGCCCACTGAGCCATTATGCAGGGGACAGAGAGGAATAAAGCAGGTTATTTGCATGCACTGCAGGTCCAAGACAGCTGTATCAAAAGCTCACACGCCAGGCTATTTAATTTGTTGGCTGCTCAGTGGAAAGAGGCCTGCTGGGCAGGGTGGGTTGGAATAATTAAATGGAGAGAAATATACACCAGTATAATTCACACTACTGTTTCTTGGCTGCACTCACATGTGGATAAAAAAATATTCCTACCCTAGAGCTGGCATATTTGTTTTGCCACTTTGTCTGAGCTAGTACCCTGGCAGCTGAAAGTTGGTGGAGAAAATCACACAAGTGAACTGAACTGGTTTTTAACTTTTGGTAATTTTGAACTTTCATCTGGTACTGCCTGGTAGTTGGACTGTGTTTCTCTACTAGGTGGTCTTTCCCAAACTTTCTTCTTGCCCTCAAACCACGCACATCCTTTCCTTCAGCAGACAATCTCGCCTCCTTCTTCACGGAGATAAACAAATATGTCATCAGCTTTGGTCCCACAACTTGTCACCACCAACTACAACAGTCTACCTCTAGCTTCTGCCACGTGTGCCTCTCCAGCTCAGTTATGAGGGAAGAACTGTTCCTCCTCTGCCAGGATGAACCATCTTGCGTGTGCTTCGTGTACTCCTTGGTTCTAGGCAGGCAGCTTCTGAATTGGCCCTCAGCAATCCGCATCTCCTCCTATTTATGCCCTTCTGTAATCTCCTTACTTAGCGTGTGGACCTAGTGACTTGCTTCTAATGAGAAGAATATGGCAAAAATGATAGGCTGTCACTTCCAAGATCAGGTTGTAGAAGACTGTGACTTTCATCTTGCTTGTACTCTGTCACCAGCTGGCTCTGATGAAGCACTTCCCATGTTGCAAGCTGCCTTATGGATAGGTCCTTATGGCAAGGAACTCAGGGCAGCCTTGGGCCAACAGGAACAATAAACAGAGGTCCTCAATTCAATAGCCCATGAGGAGTTTGCGTCCTGCCAACAACCATCTAGGGTGACTGAATGTGCATCCTTCACCAGTTAAGCCTTGAGATGACGGTAGCCTCAGGTGACACCTTGATTTCAGCCTATGAGAGACCCTGAGCCAGTAGGCCCACCTAAGTGACACCCAGATTCCTAACACACAGACCTGCAAGATAATAAATGTTGATTTAAGTCAAGTTGTTTTACACATCAATAGACACCTAACAGATCTGAAAATTTTCACACCTATATTTGATCCTTGATTCAGGATGAATACCTGCAGAACTATAGCTTGCTTTCTATCTCTAAAATGGTGCTGTCCAATAAAATATATAATGAACCACAAATGTGAACCATATATTTTTCAGCCACATTAAAAAAAGTAAAATGAAACAGGTGAAATTAATTTTAATAATGTATTTTATTTAATCCATATGTCAAAACTACATTGTTTAAATATGTAATTCATATACCACATGATTAAAGAGATAATTTAGATATATATTTTTTGGACTGAGTCTTTTAAAACCCATGTTTATATTGCACTGGCAGACATCTCCATTCAGACTAGCCACCCAATGGACCACCTGTGGCTAGCAGCTACCATATTGGACAGCTCAGCTTGAAAGTGAAAAACTTCGCCGAGCGCCGTGGCTCATGCCTGTAATCCCAGCACTTTGGGAAGCTGAGGCAGGAGGATCACCTGAGGTCAGGAGTTCGAGACCAGCCTGGCCAACATGGTGAAACCCCATCTCTACTAAAAACACAAAAATTAGCCGGGCATGGTGGTGCATGCCTGTCGTCCCAGCTACTCCGGGCAGAGGCTGAGGCAGGAGTATTGCTTGAACCCAGGAGGTGGAGGTTGCAGTGAGCTGAGATTGCACCATTGCACTCTAGCCTGGGCGACAAGAATGAAATTCTGTCTCAAAAACAAACAAAAACTCAGTTTGCTCAAAAAACACATTTCTCTTCTGTTTTATTTATTTTCTATTATTATTATTATTTTTTTTTAGAAAGAGTCTAGCTCTGTCACCCAAGCTGTAGTGCAGTGGTGCCATCTCAGCTCACTTCAATCTGCCACCAGGGTTCAAGCGATTCTCCTTTCTCAGCCTCCCAAGTATCTGGGATTACAGGCACATGCCACCACACACAACTAATTTTGTATTTTTATTACAGACGGGGTTTTACCATGTTGGCCAGGCTGGCCTCAAACTCCTGACCTCAGGTGATCTGCCCGCCTTGGCCTCTGAAAGTGCTGGAATTACAGTCGTGAGCCATGGTACCTGCCTTTTTTTTTTTTTTCCTGTTTTAAAAAAGGTCTCTTTTGCTGGGCACAGTGGCTCACACCTGTAATCCTAGCACATTGGGGAGGCCAAGGCAGGAGGATCACTTGAATCTGGGAGCTAGAGACCAGTCTGGGCAACATAGTGAGACACCATCTCCAAAGAAAAAGGAAGGAAGGAGGGAGGGAGGAAGGGAGGAAGGGAGAGTCTATTTTGAGCATTTTCCAACCAGTTGAGTTTGCTTCTGTGGCCTCCCCGGGTGCCCTGTGTTGTGGGGACATAACCAGCACGGCGTTGAGGGAAGCGCTAGCCCCCTATCTCCACATCGTCTCCAGACGCTGGCTTCTGGGAAATGCCTCATTTTGTTGGTGTGTGGCACCACAGTCATTGTGCCCAGGCTCCCCTACGCCTGCTGTCTCAGCACAGGTCTGCCCTGCCTTTGGTTGTCGGGAGCTCTGCCATTTCCCCCTCGCTTTCCCCCTAGTTCCGCTGATTCCCCCGGGACTTGGAAGACGCCTCCACTGGCTGTCAGCTTTGGGCTGTCCTTCCTGTGCCTCTGCCACGGGGTCTCCTGACCCCACACACTTTGGTGACCCTTGGCAGGCATACAGCTTACTAATTTTCAGTTCTTTTCCTCCTCAGGGCCTATGAGAAGTTTTCGGGGTCTTCTGCAGGCCTCACTGGAAATGAGGGGGCCTGGGGTGGGCACCTCCCAGCTCTTCCGCGCTTTGCCCAGCCCCATCTTCTTCTGCTGGAGCTGCTCTGTGTCGGGCAGGCAGTCTGGGAAGCTGCCCCGCCTTAGGATTCCAAATGGAAACAGCTTTCTGCCTTTGGATTCTCATACATATGATGGAGATTTCTCTCCTACCCCTCATACCCATCAGCCTGCATTATCGACCACAATCTCTCCTTTTCCCCCAACCTGCTGAAACAATCAACGGTATCTGATTTTTTTTTTTTTTTTCTCTTTCCAGGCTCTTAACTGAAGAGCAAACTGAGAAACTGAAACAAGCAAACAAAAAGGTGTGGGCAGTGTTAATTCCTTTCCCCAGTGTTAGGAGTTATCCTGAAGTCTTCCTTATTCCAATGTTAACTGAGATAGACTCTTTGCTCTAGGTGTCCGACCTCTGTCTTCATCTTCCTATCAAAACCCTCTTAGTTTTGAGAGCAATCCTTTTCCCTCGCTAGCTCTAAGCTTTTGATAGTTCAAAAGCACTTTGGTTTAAGATCACCACGAAAGTCATGTTAAAAAGAAAAATCATCCTTCACCACTTCAACTGACCCCATGTGTTAGTCTGGGCCTGACCTCCCAATGAATGTCATTGATCTAGTGGGAGAAGAGAAACATACCTCATTAGAAGTATGTAAAGATATCATTCTCTCCGTCTGCCACCCTGGCACAGCCCCCAATGCAGTCTATCCCTTTCTGCAGGAATTTTTTTTTTTTTTTTTAGACCGAGTTTCACTCTTGTCACCCAGGCTGGAGTGCAGTGGTGCAATCTTGGCTCACTGCACCTTCTACCTCCTAGGTTCAAGAGATTCTCCCACCTCAATCTCCTAAGTAGCTGAGATTACAGGCATGCACCACCACACACAGCTAATTTATGTATTTTTTCTGTAGAGACAGGATTTCACCATGTTGGTCAGGCAGGTCTAGAACTCCTGACCTCAAGTGATCCACCTGCTTCAGCCTCCCAAAATGCTGGAATTGCAGGGGTGAGCCACCATGCCCGACCTCTGCAGGATTATTTACTGCTAGCCTGAGAACAGGCTGCAGCAGGGATACCACATTCTGTAATAACAACTATCCCCTTTCTCCCTAGATTTCTGGTTTTGTAGAGAGGCATGCCCAAGTACATTTTCTCGCATCCTTTGCAGAGAGATGAGGCTGATGAGAAACAAATACAAATCACTACTGTTGTTTCTGGGAAAACTATCTTAAAAATGATTACTCAGCTGGTAGCTTCCCTTTGCCCTCTCTCTCCTTTTTCATTTTTTTCCTTATTTGGAATGTAGAAAGTGATGGCTGGAACTAGCAGCCATTATGTGATCATGAGGCATCCTTGAGAATTGAAGCCTGTTGCTAAAAATGAAGTGACAGGGTAGAAAGAGTACAATGTTGATGTCTAGTGTCAGCCTAGATAGCCTAGATTTATTACTACAGGCCCTGGGATATCTATCTCTACATGTCATGTTATGTGAGAAAAATGAACTCTTGTCTGGTTGAAGCAATGCTTCCATTTCTAGCAGTCAAATTCCTATCCTAGGCATGCTTACTTTAACTTCACTTTTACTGTTTCCAACCATTGCAGCTTGGACTTTCCTCCTGTCACTTCTTTGAAACTGCTCTTGTCAAGTTTTTTCAAAAATTTTTTATTATTTTATTTTATTTTTGAGACAGATCTAGCTATGTCACCCAGGCTGGAGTGGAGTGGCACCATCTTAGTTCACTGCAGCCTCCACTTTCTGGGGTCAAGCCATTCTTCTGCCTCAGTCACCCAAGTAGCTGGGATTACAGGTGCATGTCACCACACCTGGCTAATTTTTGTATTTTTTAGTAAAGATGGGGTTTCACCATGTTGGCCAGGCTGGTCTCAAACTCCTGACCTCAAGTGATTTACCTGCCTTGGCCTCCCAAAGTGCTGGGATTACAGGCGTGAGCCACCACACATGGCCAACTTTTACTTAGGATAACTAGAAAAAAAAAAGAAAAGAAAAAGAAAAAAATAAAAAGAAAGCAAGCAAAGGAATTGCTGAGCTTCAGAATAAGTCTTCCCATTTTTTTTTTTCTTAAAAATACTTCTACATTAAGAAAAAAAGATTTGGAATCAGTTACATAAGTTGATGTCGTTGTTTTTTAAACAATCTTTAAATTTTAAGCACTATAAATCATTCATTTATCCTTTGAGTTCTCTCTCATCTTCCGCTTTTTGATGGTTACATTATTATTGTCACATGCAATTCTATAGCATTGCGTTTTGTTCTGTACCTGTTATTCTAAAATTGTTTTGCTTTAATTCCAAATTTAAACTCATTCTGAATTCACCCTTATCCTTTTATCATAACTTCTTTAATACTTGGTAGAGATAAAAGTTTCTATTTCTTTCTTTGGCTGTCACTTAAAGAAATGACATTAGGGTACACTGCCTTCCTTTTTGGTTCCTATGGGTGATTTTTTTTCTTACTAGTTTCAATATTTTTGTTTTGATCATTTTTGTTTAAGTATTATAAGATTCTGTTTGTCAGATCTCTTTGCTTGCAGATTACAGAAAATCAACTTAAGCCAAGTAAGGCATCTTATTTTCTTATGCAAAAGGAAACATTAAGGGGGCATTCTATCTTCAGGCATGGCTGGATCCAGGAGAGCAAATGTTGTCACTAGAACTGTGTCTCTCCATGTGTGGGCTCCATTGGTGTTATTCTGAGGTACCTTCTATACTTGTGGTAGCAATGATATCTACCAGCATCACAAGTTTCCATTGTCATCATAGGCAGAGTGGTAGACAACATGGCTTGTAGGACATATTTGGTCTCAGAATTAAAACCTTTTCATTGCATTTGAGAAATGCATTGTTAGACATATAACTATGCAATTTTCTGGAATTTTCTGAAAGTGGCCCTTTCCTCCCTATTGTGCTCCCATTTTGAATCTTTCAACCTTATTCCAACTCCGTATTTCTCATCTAGTTGACATGGATGGGAAATTGATCAGCCACAAACCATTTCTTTGGGAGAGAGAAAGATATGATTATTTTAGAAAAATATACCAAATTTTCTTGATTTTCTAACATCATGTTTACCTGACAGAAGGGCAGGAGGAAAGAGCTGGGACTCACCTTGACACCTGTCTGGTACCCGGTGAGGGGCAGCCTGACTGTGGGTGAATATCATGCCCCGGGCTGAAGTAGTTTTTATTTTAATCATTTACAAAGAAAAAGCTTCCCAAAGAAATCAGAGATGTTTCTCAGGTGCTAGGTCTACAGCCTTGCTTCTGACCTGTTCAGCACCCATAAAAGGTGCCGCAGGCTCCCCTGCAAAGCAATGTGTGGGTTTTGGATTATGTAAGACCCTGAATGCAAATGGGGAACTCAGAGGATGGTGGAAAGCCAGTTCCATGTTGGCAGGAGAATATTCTAGTGTTTTCCTCTCTAGATCTCCAACATGTTCGTAGCACATAATAAGCACTAAATAGATATATATTAACTGATTTTGAGTAACCAGGTCATATGTAGAACAGTTAAACAAAGACACAGAGGTAAGAGGAAAAAAAAAAAGGCTGGATGCAGAGGCTCATGCCAGTAATCCCAGCGCTTTGGGAGACCGAGGTGGGAGGACTGCTTGAGCCCAAGGGTTTGAGACCAGCCTAGGTAACATGGTGAAAAAATTAGCCAGGTGTGGTGGCACATGCCTGTAGTCCCAGTTACTTGGGAAGCTGAGGTGAGAGGATCATTTGAGCCAAGGAAGTGAAGGCTGCAGTGAGCCGTG
Organism: Colobus angolensis palliatus; assembly: GCF_000951035.1. Taxonomy (NCBI): domain Eukaryota; kingdom Metazoa; phylum Chordata; class Mammalia; order Primates; family Cercopithecidae; genus Colobus; species Colobus angolensis. Next base: position 2,365,098 of record NW_012115888.1, on the reverse strand, counting down.
ATCTTACCACTGTACTCCAGTCTGGGCAATAGAGTGAGACCTTGTCTCAAAAAAAAAAGTAAAATTAAAAAACTTGACCTGAATAACTAGCTACTTGCTAAATGTAATCCTTGCACCCTGAAAAGACTTAGTACATGTTCTTTTATACCATTAACTGATATCCAATCAACTTGTAATAACTATCTTAATAATTCTACGGCAGCAATTTGAGTCTCCTTAAAAGTTGTCAAGCATTTTCTTTTGTTAGTCTGCTCTGGGGTAATGAGTCACAAGTAGTAATTACTGGGTGGGAATTCATTTTTTTTTCTTTTTAAATACAATGTTAAGCATGTTGTATTAATATTAAATAATTCTAAAGAGTGTTTCAGTAATTTGGAAGTTATTAATGAATGGTGGATGAAAAGATTTTATCCAGTTGTCCAAGCATATGGCGAAAGAAAACTGGCTTAAATTGTCGAATTCCTGTTTTCATTTGCCATTGAATCGCTGTTTAAAAATGAAACTGGAGAACATGTAATTACTCCAATGGAATGATTATGGGACATCAAAAAACTTGTTGCTTTAGGTGGTTAACTGCATGACTAAGAGACAATAATGGTGTGGATAAAGTGAACCTTGTTCAGAAGTGATCTCAATTGCATTTTGGTTCTGTAAGGCACAAATAGGTTAACCAAATACCAAAGAGTAGTGAACTGCCTATGATTTGCGTCTTTATATGATGGTGAAGAATTCAAGAAACTGGAATATAGTATTTATAACACTATGTGACCACAATGTGCCATCAATTTCCTAGACTTCTGAGGGTAGGAAAACAGAAAGGGCCATATTCTCAACTTATGTAATTGATAAGTACTAATTTTCTAGCAATTTTCCAGTGATTTTCCAATGATTCCAATGATTGCTTGCTATAAAAATGTAAAGTGGAGCCAAAAGCTTTAGCATATATTATTCACACTGTGGTTTTGGTTTATTTCCTTCTAGACTTTTTTCCATACTTTTTAGAACGTTGTAATCATGTTATACGTATAATCTACCCTTATTTTTTAAAACGTACTGTTATAAATGTTACTTATGTTTAAAATAGCAAAAGAAAACAAAAACAAACAAACAAAAAACTAGAAACAAAGTAAATAGGTGTCATACTCAATGTCCACATCATACTCTTAAAGATATTGGTTATAAAGATGATATAATTTATTTTATAATTTCCATATGGCTGGCTATCTAGATTATCTACTTTTTATTTTTGCAATGAGACAAATATTGCTATGCATTGATTTTTTGCACACTTTTTTTTCCCAGGAGTTTGCCTGTTTTCTTAGAAGAACATTCTACAAGGAAAATTCAAGGGTGGAAGTTTATAAACCTATTCATAATGACTCTTGAAGCAAATATTATTCAGGACCTTTTTTTTTTTGAGACAGTCTCACTCTGTTGCCTAGGCTGGAGTGCAGTGGCATGATCATGGCTGACTGCAACCTTTGCCTCCCTGGGCTCAGGTGATTCTCACACCTCAGTTTCCTGAGTAGCTGTGACTACAGGTTTGTACCACTATGCTCTGCTAATTTTTGCATTTTTAGTAGAGACAAAGTTTCGCCATGTTGCCCAGGCTGGTCTTGAACTCCTGGCCTTAAGACATCCGCTCACCTCAGCCTCCCAAAGTGCTAGGGTTAAAAGCATGAGCCACCGCACCTTGCCAGACCTATTAGAAGCAAGCAATTATATCTTATGTAACAGGACAAAGAGAAAGTGCATCTAGATGGCTAGAACCAGAAACTTAAGTCCACCAGAACTTTCTCTGACTCTAATTTCTTTACAAGGCTCAGCAGTTGGCCTCATTTCATTCATTTGCTGGCCAGAATTACTGCTGTAGAATTGAAGTGGTTATTCCACACCTGGTGCCTCAGCTGGACTGTCTACAATGTCTGTGGGCTTGCCAGATCTCTCTCTCTCCATATTTTCTCTCATCATTCTGTAGCCCAACTCAAGATTCTTTACATACTAGTTGTCTTCTAAAAGTGCAAAACATGGGAGATGCAAGATCCCTTAAGTCACACAATACCACTTCAGCTCTGTTCCATTTGTCAAAGCAGGTCACAGGCTAGGCCAGATTCAAGGGGAGGGGGAATGGGCTTCACCATCTGATGGGAGGAATGGCATGGATGATAGTTACTTTTATGTGTTGACTTGACTGGACCACAAGGTGCCCAGATACTTGTCTCTGCATGACTCTGGTTATGTCCGTGAGGGGTTTCTGGATGAGATTAACATTTGAATTGGTACATCATGTAAAATGAATTGTCCTCCCTAATTTGTGTGGACCTCCGCCACTCAGTTGAAGGCCTCAACAGAACAAAGAAGCTGAGGTAAAGAGAGAACTAGTCCTGAACTGTGGGGTCAGGAAAGGCTGGGATGGCATGGAAATTAGCTTCAAAGGTTTTTCAAAGTTTGTTGCTTGGTGTAGTTAATAGTGTCGATTCTCTGTAGAAGGACTTTTTCTTTACTGTATTCCTTGGACATAGTACATTTTCCCCTGGTCTGGAGCAGGATGCTTTCTTAGTTTATGATGCAATGACTTAACAGCGGAGGTCTGCTTTATTTCTTTTTGAAATTCCATGAACTTTGAAATGAATTCTTTTTACTCTGAGTTCTTCATATACACGTAAACAAAATGTTCCACTGAATCCAAACAACCAGAGGTTTAAATGTTGAATAACTGTGAGAAAATTGAGTACTTGAGATTCAAGGAAAAACACAGGCAAAGTCTCTGACATCATTCCCCATCCCAAAGCTAACTTTGATGGTCAGTCATTAAACTGAGATTCTCTCAGGATCTGGGGCAGAAAACTGCACTAGGATGTTTTTTGTTTGGTTCAGGTTGGGTAACATTGGCATGTGATAGAATTATCTTTTGAATTATCTCAAAAATAAGAGCTTCACTTTTATGAGCAGGGAGTTTCAGTATGGTTTGTGTCATGAATAATCCTGCCTGACATGGACCATGACCCTTGAACATTCGGAAACGCAGGAAAATTCTAAGTCTTCATAAGATAAACAAGGAGCAGCATCTTGTTACTTTTTCTTTCAAATTTAAAGTATTATACTTCTGACTCTATGTTATGCATAGAATTTTAAATGTGGGTTTATATTTAGACTTGAGTATGGTAGAAAACAAGGCTTGATATGTTCTGCTTCATAATGATACATTTACATATATATATATACACACACACACACACATACATATTTTCTAATAAACTTTTTATTTTGGAAAAATTTGGGGGTTACAGAAAAGTTCTAAAGATAGCACAGAGAGTCCCTGTATAATTCTCTTGCAGCTTTGCTTTCCTCATGTTATCAGCTTACATTACTGTGGTGCATTTGTCAAAACTGAGTAACCATCATTGGTGCATTACTAGTAGCTAAACTCCTGCCTATATTTAAGTTTCATTAGTTTTTTCCTAATGTCTTTTTCTATCCCAGGATCCTAACCAGGATACCACATTACATTTAGTTGTCACATCTCCTTTGTTCTGTGACAGTTTCTCATTTTCACCCAGGCTGGGGTGCAGTGTTGCAATCTTGGCTCATTGCAACCTCTGTCCCTTGGGTTCAAGTGATTCTCCTGCCTCAGCCTCCTGAGTAGCTGGGGTTACAGACATGTAATTGGCTAATTTTTATAATTTTTTGTTGTTGTTGTTGGTTTTTAGTAAACACAGTGTTTCATGATTTTAGCCAGGCAGGTCTCGAACTCCTGAGCTCAGGTGATCCACCCGCCTTGGCCTCCCAAAGTGCTGGGATTACAGGTGTGAGCCAGCACGCCCAGCCTCTCAGTCTTTTCTTGTGTTTCATCATCTTGAAAGTTTTGAGAGTATTGGACAAGTGTGGTATAGACTATTCTTCAATTTTGGTTTGTCTGATGTTTTTCTTAAGATTAGATTCAGGTTATGGGTTTTGGGGTGGAATAACACAGGGCAAAACACCATTCTTATCACATCTTATCAGGGGTTACGTAACATACACATGATTTATCACTAGCAAATGTTGTCCTTGATCATTTGGGTAAGATCGTGCTTACCAGCTGTCTACACTGTAAAGTTACTATGTTTCACTTTCTTTGAAGTGAGTCAGTATGTCCTGCCCACACTCAAAGGAGTGGTAGGGATTGAGCTTTACCCCTTGCTTTTTTGGAATGCAAAATAATATTTTGGTGATGTTTTCAATTTCAGTGGACCTGTATTTTGTGTGTTTGAAGACAGGAAATAAAGGCCTGGTACAAGCTCTCCCTTTTTGTTTCTGTTCTGAGTAAAGAGCTTGTGTCCAATGCCTTGCTGACTCTCTTATATATTTTGTCTAAAACACCCAACAGTGTTGACCTATGCAGCATTATGATGGAAGGAAGTGGAAAGAGGTTTGCATATTCTTTTGAATGTATTTTTATCTTCTGATGAAGTAAAGATGAATCCCATACTAGTCTGTTCTCACACTGCTATAAAGAAATACTAAGACCGGGTAATTCATAAAGAAAAGAGGTTTAATTGGATCATGGTTCTGCAGGCTGTATGAAGCATGATGCTGGCATCTGCTCAGCTTCTGGGAAGGCCTCAGGAAACTTACAGTCATGGCAGAAGTGAAGGAGAAGCAGGCTCCTCTTACATGGCTGGAGCAGGAGGAAGAGAGAGGGGGGAGATGCCACACACCATTAAAAAAACAGCTCTTGTGATAATTCACTATCACCACAACAGCACCAAGTTAAATGGTGCTTAAACGTGACAGAGCCCCCCCGTGACCCAATCACCTCCCCACCAGGACTCACCTCCGACACCAGGTATTACAATTGAACATGAGATTTGGGTGGTGACACAGACTCGAACCATATCAAATTCTACATATGGAATGTAATAAACTCATTGATTTATTTTTTATTTTTGAGATGGTGTCTCACACTGTTGCCCAGGCTGGAGTGCAGTGGCGCCATCTCGGCTCATTGTAACCTCTGCCTCCTGAGTTCAAGCAATTCTCCTGCCTCAGCCTCCTGAGTGGCTGGGATTACAGGCATGCACCTGGCTAATTTTTGTATTTTTAGTAGAGACCAGATTTCACCATGTTGGTCAGGCTGGTCTCAAACTCCTGGCCTCGTGATCCACCTGCCTTGGCCTCCTGAGTAGCTGGGATTATAGGCACCTGCCACCACGCCTGGCTAATTTTTGTACTTTTAGTAGAGACGGGGTTTTGCCATGTTGGCCAGGCTGGTCTTGAACTCCTGACCTCGTGATCCATCTGCCTCGGCCTCCCAAAGTGCTGGGATTACAGGCATGAGCCACAGTGCCTGGCCAACTCATTGATTTTAAACCAAAGTTAGGGTTTGACAAACTGCATCTAGCTACACAGTTCTCTGTCTCAGTTTTAGCTTTGTCTTCCTATACATGCTCAGTGATCAGCTGGCAAACAGGTTCCTAACTGGATGAGCATTCTTGCCTCCTCCCTCAGACCTTAGCATGGAACCCCAGGGTAGATATTAGGGGTTGAATTGTGTCCTTTCTCCCCCAACTTCATATGTTGAAGCCCTAAACCCCTGTACTTCAGAATGTGATCTTACTTGGAAGTCGGGTCTTTGCAGATTAGTTAAGATGAGGCCATTAAGGTGGACTGTAGTCCTAGGTGACTGTTGTCCTTAACAAAAGGGGCAATTTGGTGACATAGATACGCACACAGGAAGAACCTCATGTGAGGATGAAGGGAGAGATTAAGATGATACTTCTGTAAGGCAGGAGAATCGTTTGAACCCAGCATCAGATGTTTGGCAAGAGACGTTGAGCAGGTTCTGTCTCACAGTCCTCAGAAGAAGTCAACCCTGCCAGTACCTTAATCTCGGACCTCTAGCCTCCAGAACTATAAGACAATACATTTCTGTTGTTGAAGCCACCCAGTTTGTGGTACATTGTTACAGCATCACTAGGATTAGCACATAATGGAAGTTGAACTGAGCAACCCCGCTTTTGTGACCCCAAACATGGTTGGTGGTAGGGCTTTCTCTTGGTCACAGGCTCTAGAAGGAATCTGCAACTTGTTATTTACTATAAGCCCTTCACAACTGGACTCTTCTACTCAATGTTTATTCAAGATTTTTTCGGGTGCTTATCTCATTGAAATTCATAATATTAATATTCTAGAACTGTACATAATGTCTTTACTTTCCAAAATTTCCTTCAATACCTGGCAGCTTTCTATCTAATGACCCAGTTGTGATGACAAACCAATGCTGGCTTTGGTAGTCAAATTCCTGACCACATGCTAATGGTTGACTCATTCAGTTTTGCCTGCAGATTTAGTCTTAATGAAATGAGCCACACTTTTTTTCTGATAAAGCAGCATTATCTTCTGGGGAGAATAAAATGTGGTTTTTCTTTGACAGATGAGTGGGAAAACCATTTGTGCATTTCCCATCTGAATCAAGCTTAAGCCCCTCCCGTAGTCAGCCAGGGCTGCATTAACCATGGACTACTGGTGCCCCAGCAAGGGGAGGCTGTGGATGCGGATAACTCCACGCAGCTGTGCCTGGAGGCTGACGGATTATGGCAGATACTTCTCAGTTTTATTCAGGGACCAGAGTGTGTTCACTTTGCATGGAGGAACTGATTAATTAAGTGATGGACTGGAGAGCAAAGAGGTAGTGGTTGATTATATTTATTAAAGGAAATGGAAAATTAACTCCTTAAGAGGCATTATCTTGTAATACTTCAATATCATATATTCTGCACTTCCCTAGAATAGTTCAGTGTATTTCTTTCGTGTGCCTGGTAATAATCTCAGGAAACAGGACTGACTGAGTGAGTATCATGATGTCTATTTAGTATTTAAAGGAACTGAAATGTGGAAATGTACACATCTCTTTCCGCCCTATTCTAAAATTTAATTCAAATGCAATTGCAACCAACATTTCACTAGGAAGGTAGCTTGGACATTTGAATAGACAAATGGATATTTGGCACTTCTGTCCATTTTTCAACAAACTTGTCAAGTACAATTTTGGTAGCTTGAAGGTTGCAGAAGATGCAACAGGTGGCTGCAGCCCTCAGCTCTTCCTTCTCTAAAGGAAGAAATGCAAGATTGGGAAGGTTGGTCTCTAACTGTGGCAGGTAAACACAGTCTGGTCCCAAAGTCAGTTGAGACCACTGGGGAATGGACTCTGTGCCCATCACTGTAGAACTGAGGTTATCAGTTGGGAAATTAGAAGCAACTTTCAGGTAGCATATAGTTTGCTGAATCCAATTCTTATCTATCCTATATATTAGAATTTTCATTTTTAGAGAAAAAATTTGAGTTCATCCCTCAAAATGCTTATTTCATCTCTTTTTGGAGTTCATGTATTTTTAGGGAAGTGCTGCCGGCTCTGATTTCTCCAACTGTCAATTCCTGATCTCCTATCTGGAAATCACTGCAGAGCTTGGATCATCGGAGGCAGTTTGGGGGCCATCTCCCATTCCCAGAATGGCATCGAACCTTAAATTGGAAGGTGTCGAGGGAGGGGAAAGAAAGTATTTCCAGCAGTAAAATGAACTAGGATTAAACAACTCCCCAACAAAACAAAAACTGAAAAAATGAGAACTGGGACCTAAATGCCTCAAGGTGGTAAAATTGTCACTTATCAGAGCAGAACCAAACAGCACAGCCTTCAGCTAGAGCCAGCCTGAGAGCTGAAAGACCAGCAGTGAAGGGAAGGAAGCTTCGAGGAGGGAGCAGAAACAGAATAAAATAAATCAAAATAAAATAAAAGCAGCTTAGACTAGTGGAAAGGTACAAGCGTGGTGACTGATTGGCTGCAGATGGAGACTGTAATTTTCTTAGGCTATCAGTGACTAGCAGGCAGTGACAGGGAGGAAGGGTGTCAGGTCTGAGGAGAAGAATACCGGAACCATTTTGTTGTGTAGAGAGTCACCGTCCTACGCGGCATGGGCCATGAAGGGCTGATTATATTACAGCGTAAAGAAATAGTGGCTCAGAATTATGATCTTCAGCTATCAAGAGAACTTCGAATCATGTTTGTGTATTTTACTAAGGAAGGAAAATGAGTTTATAATACATGAGGTGTTTCATTTCAAAGTGAAAGTTTGAGTTAAAAGGTTAAATTCAGTGATCTGGAAAAGTGTTATGTAGAGCCACGTATCCCTTGAAATATTGGGAAATTGATGTGGAAGTTATGCTGCGTCTCATCATTGAGATGAAAAGATTGAAAATTAGATTTCACAGAACAAAAATCATTGCTGGAGGCAGTTTGTGAGACAACAATGTTGAAGAATGAAAGGAGTAAAAATAAAGATGAACACACACACACACAGATACACATACACACACGCTCACAGAGACATACACCAACTCACATATACACTCACACACTCATACACACAAACATACACTCTCACATTCACACATACACTCATGATCAATGCCCTCCGGATTCACTTTACTCTTTTCCCTCCCTTGCCTTTTTCCAGAAAGAGCTGTATTTGCTACCCTTCCTGTTTCAGAATTGCTAATGTGAAATTTACCCAGGCGGAAGGACCAGGAGGACAGAAGTGTTTGCGGGATGAAAATTCGTAGCAGAATGTGGGCTATTTCTCCCGTCTGTGTTATCAAGTGACTTCTCTCTCCCCCACTCCCCATTTCAAGTTGGCCTTAGGCACACATTTCTAGGGCTTTCTGTGCTCATGTATTATTGACAAGTAATCCCTTTCTCCATTCCCACGGGGCGCCGAATGAGTCCTGCGGTGAGCTAGCACTTTAGCAAGGGGAAGCTGGGATTAAGAGTCTGTTATTTCATCATCCCAGCAAGCAGAACAACTAACTGCCTCCCTACCTGTTTGTTTACTAACTAAATGGACACCAACAAAATGTCAGTAGGACCGGAGGTCCGGGATCTTGCAGTTTCAAGCCACTGCATCTCTAGCCGGCTCAGAGGAGGGATTGCTGGGCCCCAGGAGATGGTTTTGGAGGAGGAGGGTCGGTTGAAAGGGATCAAGGCCGCTGCAGTAGGGCTGGGTGGAGATCACCTCGGAGATCCCTGGAATGCATTATTTGTCTTCTCACTTTCAAAATACAGGGTTCTAAGGCACATGTCTGTGAGGAAAGAAAAATAGAGCATTCTGAGCTATGTGAGGTATGAGAAATTTATCAGGCCCAGAGAGACAGGAGTATGAAACTTCAATCATTCTCTCCCCACCCTGCACCGCTGCCTGGGGGTAAAGTTTTAAAGGCATTTTGTTCCAGATTAGCTGCCTAACACATTATCTTCTTGTTGCTGGAATTTGCAATACAAAGAACAGTGTATAACCAATCAATAGCTTATGTTATTTTAACATAATTTCTTGGTAAACAACTCAGGAACTTCTTTCTTCTTTTTCCTTTAAAAATCCACTTGAATACTCTCCAGGGCAGCAATCCTCAAGCTTGGCCCATATCAATTCTCTACTTATGTTAATTTTGCCTCAGCTTCTTCCTTTTAGTTGACAGCTGAGATGCCCTGAACGTTGAAGGGACAGGTAAACATTTAGACAGTGAACAGATAAAGTAACGAGAATTACAATGTCTTGAGTTTAGAGAGAGCTTTATGTTTGCTCTCTGACATTTGTTTACTGTGTGTGAGGCTTTTACAAGTGAATCCCAGGGTGGGATAATAATAGTGAGCCATGTGGCACCAGCTGCCGGCAAGGCTTTGGGTGCCGAAGAATTGGTGGACATTTTACAGGCTAATAGATTTTTTTTTTTTTTAAAGTGCAGTAGTTCTGTGGGAATTCTTCTGCAAATTTTAAAATAAGTTGTAGGAGTAGGAAAGTGAGACTTTCTCTTTCTCTCTCTCTCTTATTTTTTTCCAAAGAGCAAAAATGAGCCAAATTTAGAGCTAGTTTTGAAAGCATTTTCTCACTTTGCCTTAGGAACGGAGAGTGAGGAAAATCAAGTGTCATCAGCACCGGCTCTTTGAATGCGGGTGAGAGGAAACACAAAGCCCCGGCTTATTTCAATTGAGCAAGACAATGCAAGAGATTTAGTGATTTTAGGTCACAAAGGACCCGTGAGCTCCTTTGTTCCAAAGTTTGTCCTGTTGCTTTTGAGGCATCTGTTTTCCAGTGACTATAACCCGGGTTTCCTGAATCAGGGCTGCCTGGTCGGGTGGGTCATAGAGGGAAGGGATCCTGGGCCCAGCTGTGGGTGTTGGGAGCCACATGGTGAGTTAAGAGGAAGATGATGAGGAGGAAGAGGTTAAATTGGGTTCAGGGATCTGAGCAGACAGAGGTGTTTTCAGGGAAGTTAAGATGCAGGACAGAAATACCATTCAAAGAGTCAACGTTGTAACCCTGGAGGTGGGGACAGATTCTTCCAAGGTTATCTCAGGACTAATCTCTCATTCCACTTTCAGACGTAAAACTAGGAAAAATGTGTTCTTTTTCCTTTGAGCTAAGGTGGGCTATCAGCTTGGCACACCTGCCCTTGTTTCATCCTTTCTTGCATGTCCACTCCAGGACCTGCCAGGATTGTTGTGAAAGGCTCAAAATAGGACCCTCTGAGCTAGTTTTCCAATTCCCCGTCCCAGAATTCTGGGGTGTGCCTGGAGGGAGAGAGGGAGGCTGAATCTTCTCCATCCTGCCTTTCAGGTTTCCTGTCTCAGGATTCCTGGTAACATTTCCTTTGGGAAAAAATAAGGGAGTTCTGTCAATTAACAAAACATTTGAAAAATCACTCGTCTACTCTCTTCTCCTCATTTTACAAATGAGGAAACTGAGATCAAAATAGGTTAGTAGACTGACCCAGGATTCTGCCATTAATGGCACAGATTGAGTTACAGCTCAATTTTTCAACCACCAGGGCACTGGTGATGATTTTAAAGAACTAAGAGAAGGAGAATAAGTCTAAGTGTTAAATGCACTGGCTGCATTTCTGTTTCAAACTACTAATACTTATGTGGTAGTAATCCTTCATGTTTCTGTGATATATCTATTTAATAAGGTTATAGCAACATGTGGACTGGAGGAGGGAGATTAATAAATTCTTTTTTTTCTTATAGGGTTATAATATAGTAATTCTAAAGACTTGTTTTGCTGGTTTGCTTCTTTCATGAAAGCGGAATCGAAGTCAGATTTCTTGTTTTAAATAATTCAGTTGATAACTGAAATTTACCCAAGTGGTGAGTTTTGTTCACATTTTTCAGAACAGCCCTTAAGAAACAAAAATAATTATGTTTGTTGACTTTAAAAATTTATAGGAATACTTACTTTTTCCCACTTTCTCCCTTTTTCCCAACTTGAAAGCTTAACCTCATTTGATCATCTTCCATTCAACTTTGCAACATTGTCCATACTATTGTGTAGTAACCATGCAGTGCTTGTCTTCGATAGGGGATAAAATGCAGCCACTATCTAGGGGTGAATAAAAATATCTAACGGTATTGGCAAACCAGTATAAAGTGTACAGTAGAAAACATCTAAAGTTGGAATTATGTCCTCTTTTCTAGTTTCTCTGGTGTTAATATTTTCTGGACAGCATCCTCAAGGCTTGTCCTAGCTACGGTCTTCCTAACATTGTCCCAGGTGTTGCAGTTACTAATGTGAGCAAGACGTCCTCCTGGCCTTAGTGAGTGTACCTAAGAGTTATATAAAGGATATTCTGGGAGCCAGGAGAAGGAGCAAATAAAGCAGACTGCACAGATGGAGCATGGAAAGTCTTTTAACAGAAATGAATACTTTCAGACGCGTTTTGAAGGAGTGAGTAGGAGTAAACTAAAAGAGAAAAAGCAGGACAAAAGAAGCAGCACTTTGGAAGCTCAAAGCCGCACTGGAAACAGCCTTTCAGGATGTCTGAAAGAAAGGGGCAAGTCTGTTTGTGTGGGGTAAGAAATGCGGGGAGACAAACGGACAGTGGACAGATTGCAGAAGGCTCTTTGTGCTGAGACGAGGGTGCAGACCAGAGTTTTAAACTGAGAATACAACAGTGAAGGATTTCAAGCCTGGAGTGAGAGGGAAGACTACGAGCGTGCAGTGATAAGGCAAAGCTGAAGATTTCAGAGCAAAGGCCACGCCCTACAGTTGCCATGGAATGGGGTGGCTCAGTGGGCTTTGGAGGTAAAGTCTGCAGTTGAGAAGTTCAAGGGTAGAAAGTACTTAATGCCAGGGTATAAGGTCAATCATCCCTTTTAAGACACAGATATCATCTGCAGCGTTTTCAGGAACAGAGATAACAGAAGAAAAGCGGGCAGCTACTAGATATTCAAATCTTCCACAAATGTCAGGGAGAGAGTCAGGCAGTTGATAGAAGAGACCGGTAAAGCAGGGTACCATCAGCCTCAACACGGGTGTTTTTATTTCAAGGTGGGGGAGCTGTGCTTTGGAAAAGCAATGAGGAGGTAACAGGAAGTCTCTTCCCCTCCTAAATCCTGTGTTCATGGAGGAAGGTGGGAGACTGAGTTTTCTCGTCTTGAGAGGGAGTTACATACAAGTTTAAGGCAAAAGAGTCTGAATTTTCCACCTAAATGGTTCTGAAAGAATCAGGTAAGTAGTTGCTTAGAAATAATTACTAAATGTTGCATAAAGAGATACAGCTCTTCTATGGTGTAACAGATCCTGGCTACTCAATAGCTTTTTGCATTTTTTCCTGGGCTATGGAAATATTTATAGCTTTCCTTTACATGTTAATGTCTCTCACCTTACCACTGAAAGTTTATTTCTATCAATTTGTCTTCAAGTGAACTGGAGTTTCATATTTGTGATTTTATTTTTACCAAAATGAAATGGCTTATTTTTATCAAAAAATGCTATTAAAAAATACTACAGAAACAGTAAAAAATACTACTTTACCAAGAATACTATTGTGTGCTAGATGCTGGAGGCATAAAAGGGAACAAGTTATGAACTGTTGCTTTTCATGGACAGTTGGTGTGGAGTTTTAGTAAGAATTTTGAACACTTAAATTTATATCTTTCTTTTAAGAGCCAATAAAAAAAGAGCAACTCTTTAGAGCAGCATTATATGACATCGTCTTCAAAGATCAATGTGTGTACAACATTTAAATAAATCAGTATCTAGGTGTGATCATTAATCCTTAACCATGATCAACTAGTGCTTAATCTAACCTGTGTTTATTTTTAATTCTTTTACAATTTGTTGACATTTTAGAAATACAGTTCTTGTTCTCTAAGAAATATGGCACTTAAAGTTCCTGAAATTACTTGCCAAGTTGTTGGGCTTTTGTCTCATGTATTTCTTAGGTCTTTGAAACAACTAGAGATTTATCTTTACCCATGTTCCGGTATTATCTTTTTGAGTCTTTTTTTTCTTACAGTGGTCTGTAGTCAATTTAGGCAAATCTCTGTGTGAGTATTATGTGTGAGTATTATATATCGCTATGCCTCTTGGCAGAGGTGAGTAACTTTTCCTTTTTATAAGAAGAATATAATTTTCCTCATTCCCAGTTGACATTAAGCTTATTAGCTACTTACCTTTTTGATAATTTGCATTCATTTTCTCTATAGCAACAAAATGTCTGACTTGGAAGGAGAAAAAATTAGTTTACACCCCAAATTACCTTTATAAAAGGTTATATATTTCCTCTAATAATTATTTAGAAAGCAAACACTGAAAAATAGTGTAATAAGTCATAAAAATAAAACTAAAAATGGCGTTAATCACAGGTGTAGTCAAACCCCAGTGATTGTTACAAAATCTGTCAAGACTCATATGATTAAAATTGTGATTACTACATTCATAGTTTTATTATTTTTAAGCACGTGTAAAGTTTAAGGAACAATTAAGAGTAATTGTTATTAGCAAATTATTAGTAAGTTATTTCTAAAGTCATCTTAAAATGCCTTATTTATTTATTTATTTGAAAAGGGTAGAAATCTCTGGTCACATTTACTTTGTTCCACTCTACTAAAAGGGCATAAATATCCCATTATTTTGTGATCAAAACATATGTGTGACTGTGTGCATACAAGTATAGACATGAATTCACACACCATTCCATTAATAACAAGGTACGTCCTTGATGGGTACTGTTAGCTGAATATCAAGCAGTTGAATCATTTCATTTTCTTCCTGGAGAAGTTATTTGTCAAGGATTGGTAAATGATTGCCCTCACACCTCAGGGCAACCATGTTCCCAATGAGATCTAAGGAGAATTCCACTTAGGAGCTTCTAGGAAAGGTGTTTCTTTCTGTAGAAAGGGTCAGGTGCAAAAAGCTCCTTGGTTCTGCCCCTTGCCCTATTTTCCTGCCATGAATGCAATTCTGCGACAGAATGATTGTGCCTCTGTGGCAGCTATCTTGGTTGAGCCGGTGAGGCAATAAGCCTTAGGGAAAAAAAATTCATCACATATCTTGGATGATAGAAGGTAGAGAAATGATACAAAGGACAAAGGGAGAATAAGAAGAAGCCTACATCTCTGATAACATCAGTTTGTTACTGCACCAAATCTGGAACCATTTACCTAGAGTTTCACTGTGTGTGAGATAATTAAAAGTTACCTGTGCTGACGCCCCTATTGGCAGCTGAATGCTAACTGATACATTACCATACTTTCTGACTCATTCCTGATGTCATGTTTGATTAGTAAGTATAGCAGATATCCAAACCCAGGCTTTTGGATTCAAAGTCCGGGGTTTTCCTGGCCTTGCTGTCTCCCCATATTGTCATAATCTGGGAAATAAATCTACATACTGTGAAGTAATAACATACACTACTTATTTTGAAGAATTTCCCTACTCTGATTTAAAGCCCTGTTTCTCTCTTCACCCCCTCTGGACTTACCCGCTCATGATTTGTCCAACAAATTCTGGGTGTGAATTTCCCTTTATAGTCACTTGTGACTGAATGTCCATTTGCTGTATTATGACTCTGGGCACGTACCAGACGTCACCTTATATTTCCTCCTTCTTATAAGAGGATAATTTATATTAACCTCTTCACATATTTCATACTCTTGTTGGGTGGGGAGGAGCTCATGGGGTAGGGCTTAACTCATTATCAACATTTGGCTTTTTAAAATTATTTTTATTTATTTATTTATTTATTTATTTATTTATTTATTGCAACAGAGTTTAGCTCTTGTCACCCAGGCTGGAGTGCAGTGGTGCAGTCTCGGCTCACTGCAACCTCTGCCTCCTGGCCCCAAGTGATTCTGTTGCCTCAGCCTCCCGAATAGCTGAGATTACAGGAGGGCACAGCTACACCCGGGTAATTTTGTATTTTGAGTAGAGATGGGGTTTCACCATGTTGGCCAGGATGGTCTCGAACTTCTGACCTCAGGTGATCCACCTGCCACAGCCTCCCAAAGTGCTGGGATTAAGGCATGAGCCACTGTGACTGGCCATTTGGCTTTTTTAAACTAGTGGATATTCCATTGGTGTTCACATGTTTTTGTGTGTTGTAAACATGTAATAACCACTACTAATAAGAACACAGATGAGTTTGTAAAGCTCGTGAAATTGCTCCGCTGATGGAAATTTGACTTGCAAGCATTCATGTGGGAGAGAAGGTGGAGACTGAAGGAGCTCACGATTGCCTGCCAAAGTTGTCTGCATCTCAGTTGGAGGAGATTCGAAGCGTGCTTTAAATCTTTAATCAAGAAACTTTTAAATATAAAAGTAAAGTATATATGAATTTAGCATTTGAATTTTTTTTTCTAATTTACTGTCTACTATATGACATACGTATAGAAATTACATACTGAATCAGGGTCATAATGAGATATTACATTTCCTCTTGGCTTTATTTGTAGAGAAATGGGACATTTTTCTTCAGTGTCTTTCTAGATATGAAGTGTTAAAGATCTATATGTAGCTGTTTGCCATGTGTGTGACTGAACTCTATTTATAGAGTTATTTGTGTACCAAAAGAAACTACAATTTCTCCAGTCAGAGTTTATGACCCAACTGGACACTACAATGGGCTTCTTAAGAATGCTGCATTAGGCTGGCGTGGGGGCTCACGCCTGGAATCCCAGCCCTTTGGTAGGCCGAGATGGGCGGATCACGAGGTCAGGAGATCGAGACCATTCTGGCTAACACGGTGAAATCCCGTCTCTACTAAAAAATACTAAAAATTAGCCGGGCATGGTGGCGGGCCCCTGTAGCCCCAGCTACTCGGGAGGCTGAGGCAGGAGAATGGCGTGAACCGAGGTGGAGCTTGCGGTGAGCTGAGATCGCACCACTGCACTCCAGCCTGGGCGACAGAACAAACAAACCAACAAACAAAAAGAATGCTGCATTAGGAAACACGAGAAAGCCCTCTGAGTACACTGTAAAACTGAGTTATAGGGAAGCAGAGTAGGGATTTGCAAAGGTACTGATTAGGGGAAAAATGATCCTAGGGCAGTGGGACCTCAAGTCTCAGTCAATGAAATGTATCCATACGTTTAAAGAAAAATATGTGCCCCACAGATGGGGGATTGAGAAGCCAGAAAAGCGTAAGAAATCACAGAAGAGCTTTTTGCTGTTAAACCAAGACTTGTCTGAAGGAGACGATGCTCAGAACCAGGGTAGATTTCCAAGGGCAGGCGTATTATTATTGTTGTTAGTATTATTAGCTTCTAGTATATATTGGTTGTTTTCTACATCAGATGCTACACATTTTATGTATCATGTAACTTAATGCTCATAAAAACTCATGAATGTAGGCACTACTATTTACTTTATAAATAAGGATATTAAGGTGGAAGGAGATCAAGTTGGTTATCTAGGAGAATATCTTACAAAGAACTAGTAAGTGGCAGTGTTGGTATTTGAACTTAGTCTGGGGAGCCTGTACATATAACCACAATTATGAGAACTTACAAGGACAAAAGAGGATTCTGTCCTCGATTTTGCAAAGAGGGTCAGAATTTGTGACTAACTCAATAGTATGTGTCAGAATTAAGACAATAACTCAGGTCTTGTGAATCTTAGTTCGATGTGTTTCAGTATACTTGAATTCTTCTCCATAGGCAAGTCATTAAAGATAGGCCAGTAAAGAGTAGATTGCCTTCAGGTTTGGGGCAGCAATGGAGAACAGTATTCTCTGGAAGAAAGTCACTATGCATTGCTCACACTTAAGGAGTGGAGAGTTATTCTCCACTTTCTTGAGGGCAGAACTGGAGATTTGTCTGTTTTTCCCCATTTAGTTATTTTTTCAATCATTTATTTCTGTCAGTATCGACTCATGGGTATTCATGTTATATTTTGAGTTATAATCCAAAAGATTTTATTTATCTTTTTGCTCAAATTGTGCCAGCATTAGCCATTGGGAGAATGTTCTGTTGGCCCCTTTGTCCTCTTGACATGCCCATCATTGTGGATTCTTTTTTGTCTTAGTACTTATAAAAAGAACTTTTAGTTTCAGGTGTACATGAGCAGGTTGGTTCTGTAGATAAATTGCATGTCTTGGGGAGCCGGTGTACGTATTATTTCAGCCCCAGGTAATAAGCATGCACCCAGTAGGTAGTTTTCCGATCCTCATCCTCCTCCCACCCTCCACCCTCAAGCAGGCCCCGGTGTCTGTTGTTCCCTTCTGTGTGTCCATGTGTACTCAATGTTTAGCTGTCACTTGTACGTGAGAACGTGCAGTGTTTGATTTTCTGTTCCTGTGCTAGTTCGCTTAGGATAAGGGCTTCCAGCCCCATTCATGTTGCAAAGGACATGATCTTGTTCTTCTTTCATGGCTGTGTGGTATTCCACAGTGTACATGTACCACATTTTCTTTATCCGGTATACCACTGATGGGCATTTAGGTTGATTCCGTGATTTTGCCATTGTGACTAGTACTTAGCACTTCTTTGTTTTCTGGCATTATAGGGTGCCCTAGGTGTTCCTGCTTCAGTCTTAGAGCTAGCCATTTCTCCAAGGAGCCCTGGTTCCTTTGACTGAAGAATGGCATTAGAAGCCAAGGTTGAGGTGCTAGGTGTGAATCTTATTTTAAACAGTAACTAATACTCAGAAGTGAAGACAGTGGTTGCCCTTGGCGGGGTGGTGGTGACAGGGAGACGTCCCCAAGAGGCTTCAAGGGTATCTGATCTGTTTCTTGATCTCAGTCCTGGTTGCCTGGGCTTCTTCATTCAGTGAAATTCATCAAGGGTACACTTAGGCTTATGTGTATTTCCTGCCTTCATGTTGTATTTTCAATAAATACTTGTTTATTTAGAAAATAAAGAAAAACAAAACAAAAACTAACAGTTAACTCTTAACTGAGTATCAGGTAAACATGCTCTGGATTTCAAATCCCTAGATTTAAAGACTTTGCCATCTTTATAGCTTTCGGCTAGATACCTAACTTTTCCATCCCTCTGTTTATAAAATAGGGATAGCAGTATTATCTGCCTCAGTATTATCTGCCTCAGCATTAGGTATCTCCACATACTCCCTCCTCTGGACATGTATATATGTGTGTACTTATACACATACAGTCACTTACTATTATTTATAGATTCCATATTTGCAATTTTGCCTACTTGCTAATATTTATTTCAAACCTCCAAATTAATCAATCAATTCTTGTGGCATTTTTGTGATCATTTGTGGATATGCACAACGTAACAAAACATTTGAGAACTGCCTGACGCCCATTTCCCAGTGAGCTCAGATAACTGAATGTCCTGCCTTCTTGTTTCAGCTCTCATGCTGCAAACAAGGGCTCTTTTCTCTCTATATATATAATGCCACGTTTTCACATTTCTGTGCTTTTTGTGGGTGATTTTGATGTCTAAAATGCCCCCCCGCAATGTGCAGTGCTCATGTCTTGTCTAGTGTTCCTAAAGGCGAGAAGTCTATGATGGAATCCCTGTGGCGAAAATATGTGCGTCAGAGAAACATCATTCAGACATGAGTTACAGTGCTGTTGAGTTTAATGTTAGTGAATCAACATTATATATTAAATAAGAAACATAACTAAAACAAAATCAATTATGAATTGATTGGTTAATCAAAATGTTGTGACCAGATGCTCTTAGGAACCTAATTGTGTTATTTCCCAAAGGAGCAGTAGTTCAATATTTGCTAATTTAGTGTTTGTTACAACTTTATGGAACATAAAAATTACAAATGATGAGAATCAGTTGTATATATGTGTATATACATACACATCTATATAAAAAATATCTGTGTATGTCTACCAATATAAGAACAGTGCCTGCTAGTATATTATTAATATACTAAGCCCTTAACAAATGTGTTTAGCTATTATTATCCAGGTATCTGAGTAGAATTGCTCTGTACTCCACAGTCACTCCTGGGAAAGATAATGATGTTTTTTGGCTCTCAGTAAAATGTCTTCTTCGTGGTATGAAAGGAACAGCAATAAAGGAAGCACAGCCCTTAACTCTTATGGAATTTACATTGCAAAATAACTCAGGACAGACTCAGTGTTTTTTGCACTATCTAGAGATCATAAGGAAAAAGTGGGAGTATGATGAAAGAAAGTTGAAAATGAAGTCACTATATTAGCCTAAAATAGACAAGCATACAGATGAGCAATGCCTAGGAGTTTTTGTAATGACTTGTCTGTATCCTGAAACTTAGTAGCCTATGGATAGATGCCTTGAGTTTTACATAAACAATGAGAAACCTGCCTGATGTAGGAAATGAACACATGTTCTAGCTTTCAAGTCAATTAGTGAGATATTCCTATTTCTTTTCTAGGTTAAGAAGCAAATCTGTTCTGATGTGATGCCAACTAGGTACATGATCTGATTGTTCCAGTTATCCTGTGCCAAAAAGAAGCAAAAAATGGGCTTTCCACGGATTATTGAACACAGTGTCAGTGTGCCTCAGAAACAAGCCACTATTAAAAGCTTTCTAGGCAATTTGAATCAGGTTGCTGAGCTTTGAAAAACATTCTACAGCCAAGTGTAGGAGACCCAAGGACTTGGAGAACATACATGCTCTGAGCTATTTCAAAAAATACAGCGCTTAAGCCAATTGAGCTGTAGTCAGGGCAACACAGACATGAATCACATGAAGGTAGATTTTTGTAGAAGAGAAGAACAGGCAAAGGATGGAGTCATGTGCATTTGGAACACAGGACAAACATAAGCCCTGTTTATCTCAATAAAGTAAGCGCGGTTTGGGGGCATTCTGTGGGGCGGGATCATTTGTTGGAATTTAGATGAGGCCCAGAACGATCCATTGGATATCAAATTCACACATAAACCTCTGCTAGAATTGTGCCAGAGTAAGGGCAATCCTGGAGTTCCTCCAGGCAGTCCTACCACACCACCCAGATGCCTGGTTTCTAGGTGAATGAACTGAAGAAAGATCAAGAAATATATGGTGGGTAAGAGGTAGGAGAGAAAGCCTGTGTAAATTAAATCAGATCTCCTCATACATAAACCAACTCAATTCCAAAGCCTCCTTTTATTTCTAACGTACAATAATTGAGTTAAAGAAATATAATGTTCTTGTTTCAGGAGTAGGAATAATTTTCTCAGCCAAAAAATGAAAGATAAAAAGTATTACCAGTATGCCTACGTCATGTGCTGCTAATGCTATTTTCTTCTTGAGGTGCTGAATTGTTCATTTTCCTGGGGAAAGCTCTAGGGTAGAGCTAGGAAAATATCAAGATAGCAGGTACACATGTGGAACCATGAGGTGCCTTGCTCAGCTCTCCCTTCAAGAAAACGTGCTTTAAGGTGGGAGGCTGGGGAAAACCCTCCACCTGCTCTGTCTTCAGATGCACGGGGGCATTCATGTGGAGGCTACATTTTCCCCAGGGCTGTTCCCAGCCTGTCACTGAGCAAGGCAGAAGTGCTAGCACCATGCCATTCCTGCAGGTGGGTTTCCTCTAATGGGTAAACTTGGCTGCAGGGCTCGCCATCAGCAGGGACACAATGCTGGCAGAGCTTGCCAGAGGCTGAGGCCCCTCCCACCACATCCTGCAACTTTGTCTCTTCTGACGCAGGCGTCAGAACTGCTCTCAGTCTGAGGATCGTCCCCCACATCTTCCTGCTCCCTCTCTCCTCCTCTCCCCTTTATCCTTCCCAGGTCCCTCACCCTAGTCTCTCAAATCTACTTCCATCTTCAGATCTGCTTCTTGGAGATCATGAACAAAAGAGGATTTGCATTTGATAAGATCCCAAAGAGAGAAGAAGGGGATAATCCATGTAATTCTGATACTGGTCAACAGGTGCTTTTTTTTTTCCTTTTGACCGAACACCTGATGGAGCTGTTAGAATTAAGTCACATACGAAGTGAGGTGACACAGACTGGCTTCCCCTTTTGGGGCAGTGCCTGGGAGGGACAGATGACTCATCATATTGTGGACGAGAAAGGGGAAGCTCCTGGCTGCATCTTGGAACATAGGCTAATTAGGGGTGAGAAGGAATAGAAAGGTCCACACAAACAACCTCCCCCACCTCAAAGTTTCTCAACTGAGATCGAAGTAAGAAATCAGCTCAGCAGAGAAAGACAAAGGTTGTGTGCTCAATTCATGCCAGTTCCCTTTGCACTTTCCATTCAGGTTTCAGGGTCTACTTCTGGGACTCCTCATGTCTTTCAGGGTTGTCCTGAATGTTCATTTGTCCAGGATCCTTGGAGGGAAAAAATGGGGAACTTTGCCTGGTTTCGTACCTCTGAAATGGAATATCAGAGCTTCAGACCATTCCCTTATTTGTAGCTGGGAGAGTGTCAGTGCTAAAAGCAAAGGGAGGTGGGGCAGAGGGACCATGGATAGAACCCAAATGTGAGTCACACCTATACCATCAGCTTTAGAACCTGTGAACTAAAAATCTTGGAAAATAATAATAAAATTATACTGTCTTTTCTGCCCTGTAGAAGGACTGTAGAGATAGATTCTCGCAGAAATCTTGCCTTGCTCCCACGCAGCCCACGACTTTTCTCACCACAGGAAAGCACTGGTTAAGGAGGTGATTCAGAGAGGTCCATCGATGAGTGACCTCTCCTCGGCAACAGGGAAATACTTTCATTATTCAGGAAGGAACACTGAGTTAGGAGGCAGAAGCTCTGGGTCCTGCTTTTAACGCTTCCACAAACTTACTATGGAGCTTTGAGCAAGGCATCAGGCCTCTCACCCTCAGTGTCCTGTGCAGCCAAACTGATTGATCTGTGAGGCAATGTGAGGCCCAGCTCTGCCATTCACTATATCACCAGTATTGTCCCAGTAAAAAACTGGCACACGGAATATAACAATACGATTGCATGTTTGACATTGGGGTTGTCATTATAAATCTGGCTAACCATCTTTGCAGCACTGGCTTTTTCAAATGAAAAGTATTTTCATAAATATTTCATTTGAAACTCCCCATTTATCTGGAAGACTTAGTAACGCATCTTCTGTAGACAGAGAAGCACATTATCGCCTGCTTACTTCAAAGTTAGGTTACCAGGCATGTTCATAAAAAAATAATAAAGCATATTACTGTAGTCAAACTTTACAGAGAGGATAGATTGCCTACAAAGAGGTTATTCTAATATAGCTCATAATTTTCTCAGGAGTATGCTAAATATATATATATATATAAATATGTGTGTGTATATATGTGTATATATACACATATATACATAAACACATATACATGTTTATACATATACACACACACAAACATACACACATTTATATATTTATTAATGTATTTAACATCTCCAAAACATTAGCTACCAAACAGAATATTAGATTAAAATATTTTAAATTAAAAAGTTATTTAGAGAAAAATAATAGAACTCTCAAATAGCTTATGTTGACCTCTTCCCTGAACTCTAAACATGAAACTTTATTAAGAGGGAAATAGTGAATATGCGGGACAAGCATGAGAGAGACAGCGACCCAGGAGTACGGAGTAAACAGAGCAGGCTCATTGTTCAAGTTCAGTGAGTGTAATTATCTGATAGCCATTTGTAGTTCCCATAAAATATCCTTTTTTCCCCACATTTGTTGCTGCTAGTATTGAAAGAGAGGTCTAATCTCTTCTGCTTTTAATCCCTTTGTCAACCATCAGCAGCTAGTGGAAAAAAAAAAAAAGGAAGAAAAAGAAAAGAAAAAGAAAACAGAATCACTTAGGTTTGCCCTTCATGTTATCCTGTCCCCAGTTGCACTGAGAGGGGACAGATGGGTGACCAGCTGTCGTGACACAGGACCAGGGTCACGGGGCCCCCTGCACACAAAGCAGCGAGTGCTGCTGGGTCCTCAGGCCGCCTCTGCCTCTGAACACAAAGCAGTGAGCGCTGCTGGGTCCTCAAGCCGCCTCTGCCTCTCAACAGCCTCGTTGGAGCGAGGCTGGCTCAGGCCAGCATCACTCACACTCACCAGCAAGGCTCTGAATGTTTTGTCTCAAACCAGGAATGTTAAAGGCTCTGGTTCTCTGCAGACAGGAACCATTTCACCATTGTTTGCTTCCATGCATACCCTGTTCAGCAGCTACTCTGTGAAGGGGAAACCTCAGTAACAGGAGGGGGAAGGACACTGACGTGGATGCCTTTCTACCCTCCAGGGAGGTGATGTAAGAAGAAGGACTTGATAAATTATAATATTCCCCTGGAGGAGTACCCCATTAAGGGTACTTCAGGAATAAAACCGCCTTGCAAAAACTGTAACAGAAAATTGTGAAAGTCGCAGAGGCCTGATCTAATGGACGCCATCTTGCTTCTAACCTCCAAGCTGCCTTAATTCATTCCTGGGCAAAGGCTGAACTAACTTTAAGAGAAACTTAGTTTTTTGTTTGTTTGTTTGTTTGTGTTTATTTAATTTAAGTTCTAGGGTACATGTGCACAATGTGCAGGTTTGTTACATAGGTATACGTGTGCCATGTTGGTGTGCTCCACTCATTAACTCGTCATTTACATTCGATATTTCTCCTAATGCTATCCCTCCCCCAGCTCCCCACCCCATGACAAGCCCCAGTGTGTGATGTTCCCCACCCTGTGCCCAAGTGTTCTCATTGTTCAGTTCCCATCTATGAGTGAGAACATGCGGTGTTTGGTTTTCTGTCCTTGTGAAAGTTTGCTCAGAATGATGGTTTACAGCTTCATCCATGTCCCTACATGGGACATGAACTCATCCTTTTTTATGGCTGCATAGTATTCATGGTATATATGTGCCACGTTTTCTTAATCCAGTCTATCATTGATAGACATTTGAGTTGGTTCCAAGTCTTTGCTATTGTGAACAGTGCCGCAAAAACATATGTGTGCATGTGTCTTTATAGCAGCACGATTTATAATCCTCTGGGTATATACCCAGTAATGGGATCGTTGGGTCAAATTGTACTTCTAGTTCTAGATCCTTGAGGAATCACCACACCATCTTCCACAATGGTTGAATGGTTTACACTCCCACTAACAGTGTAAAAGCATTCCTATTTCTCCACATCCTCTCCGGCATCTGTTGTTTCCTGACTTTTTAAAGATCGCCATTCCAACTGGTGCAAAATGGTATCTCATTGTGGTTTTGATTTGCATTTCTCTGATGACCAGTGATGATGAGCACTTTTTCATGTATCTGTGGCTGCATAAATGTCTTCTTTCGAGAAGTTTCTGTTCATATCCTTTGCCACTTTTTGATGGGGTTGTTTTTTTCTTGTAAATTTGTTTAAGTTCTTTATAGATTCTGGATATTAGCCCTTTGTTAGATGAGTAGATTGCAAACATTTTCTCCCATTCTGTAGGTTGCCTGTTCACCCTGATGGTAGTTTCTTTTGCTGTGCAGAAGCTCCTTCGTTTAATTAGATCCCATTTTTCTATTTTGGCTTTTGTTGCCATTGCTTTTGGTGTTTTAGTCATGAAGTCCTTGTCCATGTGTATGTCATGAATGGTATTGCCTAAGTTTTCTTCTAGGGTTTTTATGGTTTTAGGTCTAACATTTAAATCTCTAATCCATCTTGAATTAATTTTTGTATAAGGTGTAAATAAGGGATCCAGTTTCAGCTTTCTGCATATGGTTAGCCAGTTTTCCCAGCACCATTTATTAAATAGGGAATCCTTTCCCCATTTCTTGTTTTTGTAAGGTTTGTCAAAGATCAGATAGTTGTAGATGTGTGGTATTATTTCTGAGGCCTCTGTTCACTCCATCGGTCTATATCTCTGTTTTGGTACCAGTACTGTGCTGTTTTGGTTACTGTAGCCTTGTAGTATAGTTTGAAGTCAGGTAGCATGATGCCTCCAGCTTTGTTCTTTTTGCTTTGATTGTCTTGGCAATGCAGGCTCTTTTTTGGTTCCATATGAACTTTAAAGTAGTTTTTTCCAATTCTGTGAAGAAAGTCATTGGTAGCTTGATGGGGATGGCATTGAATCTATAAATTACCTTGGGTAGTATGGCCATTTTCATGATATTGATTCTTCCTATCCATGAGCATGGAATGTTTTCCCATTTGTTTGTGTCCTCCTTTATTTCTTTGAAGAGTGGTTTGGAGTTCTCCTTGAAGACGTCCTTCACATCCCTTGTAAGTTGGATTCCTAGGTATTTTATGGGAGAAACTTAGTTTTCAGTTTAACTGTGAAGCAAAGATGATAATAGCCCTTTCCCAAAACAAGCCCCCTTCTTGCCTGGGGGCCAGACTCACTATGTCGGATTAACAAATTAGCCACAAGATTAGAAATTATGGTTTAGGAGTCATGCAGCTAACTAAACATGCAACCAAACAAATTCAGAGTGATTTGAGTAATCATAAACCTCTGGTCTCCTGTACAGCCAGCTCTGCATGAATTCGACTCTTTCTCTATTGCAATTCCTGTCTGGATAAATAGACTCTGTCTGGGCAGTGGGCAAGGAGAACCTGCTGGTTGGTTACAGGAATATGTAGCAACAATGTGTACTCTTTTCTTCACAACTGAAGACAATTTATCAATCCCATTTTACAAATTCGTTGAATATAGGACTCTCTTAGCTTATTCCAGTGGTTTTCAAAGTGTAGTCTGTGCATATTTATACACTGTTGCTGGCAATGCAAATGAGTCCAGCCCCTGAGGAAAGCAGTTTAAAGATTCCTCAGAGAACTAAAAATAGAGCTACCATTTGACCCAGCAATTTTATTGCTGGGCATATACCAAAATGAAAATAAATCATTCTACCAAAAGACACCTGGACTCATATGTTTATTACAGCACTATTCACATTAGCAAAGACATGGAATCAACCCAGGTGCCCATCAGTGGTCGATTGGATAAAGAAAATGTGGTACATATACACCATGGACTACTATGCAGCCATAAAAAATGAGATCATGTCCTTTGTAGCAATATGGATGCAGCTGGAGGCCATTATCCTAAGTGAATTAACTCAGAAACAGAAAACCAAATACCAAACGTTCTCACCAGTAAGTGGGAGCTTATCATTGGGTACACATGGACACAAGCACACGAACAATCAACACTGGGGGGCCAGGCGCAGTGGCTCACACCTGTAATCCCAGCACTTTGGGAGGCCAAGGCAGGCGGATCACTTGGAGTCAGGCGTTTGAGACCAGGCTGACCAACATGGTGAAACCGCATCTCTACGCATCTGTAGTTCCAGCTACTCGGGAGGCTGAGACAGGAGAATTGCTTGAACCCAGAAGGCGGAAGTTGTAGTGAGCCAAGATCGTGACACTGCACTCCAGCCTGGGCGACAGAGTGAGACTCCATCTCAAAAATAAACAAGCAAACAAACAAACACTGGGGATTCCAAAAGTGGGGAGGGTGCCAGTGGGGCAAGGGTCAGAAAACAACCTATTGGGTACTAAGTTCACTACTTATGTGACAGGATCATTAGAAGACCAAACCTCAGCATCATGAAATACACACATGTAACAAACCTGCACATGTAGTCCCTGACTCTAAGATAAAACAAAACAAAAAACTAAACCAAAATGGGGTCCCTGGACCAGTAACATCAGCAATATCTGGAAGCTTGCTAGAAATGTAAATTCTCTGTTGCACCAAGACCTCCTGAATGGAAGACTTTGGGGCGATACCCAGAAATCTGTATTTTAGCAAGCCTTCCAGGTGACTCTGTTTGAATTTTTACTATTTTAAGATTTTTGCTGATGTTTTTATAACAATATTGGTACTTTCAAATTCATGTTATCAACACTCATATTTTCATATTCGTGTTTGTAAAATGTTTCATCCTACACATGAGAAAACACACCTAAGATAAAGTGAGCGACCTAAAATCACCCAGCCAGTGGGTGAGAAGCCAAAATCTTCCAGTCCGGAATGTTTTTCGTTCCATTACATTGAAATGCAGAATTAATGTTTCCTTTACCTAGGCATTAAAGGAGAGAATAGGGTTAAGCTCACCCAGGGAAGGTCTCCTGGCTGGTCAGAGAGGTGACCCCCACCTTAGGAAATTTACTGTTCACAGCAGCCACGTAGTCTTAGAGATCTATATTGTCTGAAATCCAAAAGGAGAATCCAACCCTTTCCCAGACAGAAGGATATTAACCAAGCCCAGGGCCATCAGTGCCAGCCTCTCTTAGCAGCTCATCCCCACTCTGTGCCCAGAAAGCCAATTCATAATGGGAATTCTGTTTTTTCCTGCAAAAGGTAAGGAGAAAATGAGAGAGAGAGTGTGTGTGTGTGTGTGGGTGTGTGAGCTTTTGTGTGCGTTTAGTTACATTACTAAAATGTTAATCAAAATCAAGTTAAAAATGGCCCGATTTGTCCACCTGATAATCAAGCCATTTTGAGGAGCAGAGGAGAGAATGCAGAAAATAGCTCTTTGTAAACTAAATAAAGGCAAGCAGCAGTATTATTATTATTTACGCGTAGACATTCACGATGTTGTAAGTTTTTTTGACTAAATTTTACTAGATTTATGGTACATACCCTTTGGAATTCAAGAAAGCTTTCAGCATTTGGTGTTTGGAGTTCTTTTAGATCTTTTAAACTGTCCTGGAGAATGAACTTGTTAACAGAAAGTTACATCCACACACATTCACTCTTAAATATGTGTTATGGAGTGTCTACCAAGAAATCCTGTTGGCTTAGTCGTGGCTGCAACAGCATGGTTTCGGGATAAAGGGAGCCTCTGCAGAGAGCAAGGGTGCTCAGATCCAGAGTCCCTGACTCTGTTCTCTGTCACCGCTGTGGTTCTCCACAGCTGCATTGGGCAACTTCCTTCCCTTCCCAGTCTGGCAAGTCCTACCTGGGTTCATTTCTTTCTCATTCATGGTGTCTGGAGCACTTTGAGTATTTTGTGATGATGATCATGATGATGATGATGACGATGATTATTGTTTTTCTTGTTCAGTGAAAATTTCCCTTTCTGCTCATAATATTATTATTTTTGGGCCACTTGTCTAGACTGCCACTATTCCCACCCATTACCTACCCACCCATTCCCTCTCCAGTCCCTGCACATTGAGGACACCCCACTTCCCTGACACCAGCTTTCCTTGGTTAGAAGTCATACATTTGGGTTTTCATCGTTATTATTTTTTACCCTTCCTAAATGTTCTTTGAGTGCAGAAATGTGCACAAAATTTAGAAAAGATAAATTGTCTACTTTTATTTTGAACCAACTAGTATTTAGTTTATGAAAGCTGAGAATTCAAAACTCCAGTTGTTTTTGAATCTTTAAAGTTCAGTTTACAAACTCTCTTATTCTATTCTATTCTACTTAGCAGATTTTCACAATAATTTCTAAAGGGCCTGGGAATAATGTTGGTTCCATTTACAGACCTAGATAAACCCCATTTCATCCTGGTATATTACTCTACTAAGTAAGCATTTCTACATCTTATAGTTTTTACTTTAATTTTGTTATTTGTCTTAACAAATAAAACTTTCCCCATCCTAAATAACTATTATAAATATGAAAATACACTTAATAAGGAGGGCCTTAATTATCTTTGATATTCTAATATAATGCCCAAACTTAGCATGATTTTATCTTAAGACCTGAAGTTTAAGTCAATGACTCAAACATATATTTTAAATGAACATTATAAGGTTGTCGGTTCAACAGGCCAAATCATTCCAAGTACCTCAAAATGTTTGATTTGAGAAGTTTGTCATGAGAAGCACATTACATGCATATAGATTCCAGTTTAATATAATGATGGCCAATGTTTATTGAACACCTGTTTTTTTGGGCCAGGCATTCTTCTACATATATTCTTTGAGACAGGGTCTCACTGTGTCACCCAGGCTGGAGTGCAGTGGTGTGATCTTGGCTCACTGCAACCTCTGCCTCCTGGATTCCAGTGATCCTCCTGCCTCAACCTCCTGAGTAGCTGGCACTACAGGCATATGCCACCATACCCAGGGATTTTTTTGTGTGTTTTCTTGTAGAGATGTTTCACTATGTTGTCCAGGTTGGTCTCAAACTTCTTGACTCAAGCAATCTGCTTGCCTTGGCCTCCCAAAGTGCTGGGATTATAGGCATAAATACATTATTTTTTTCTAATGATACATTTTTAAAGAAAATTTTAGTGGTGGGATCTTGCTATGTTGCTCAGGCTGAACTCAAAATCCTGGGCTCAAGTAATCCTTCTACCTCAGCCCTATGAGTAGCTGAGACTACAGGTGCATACCACCACATCTGGCCTGTAGATTCTGTTTTAACACAAATAATATGCCACGATTTTCAGGCTCTTAAAATTTTCTTTGGTAATGCTATATTTTCCCAAGGTTAAAAGATGCTTCCCAATTGATGGAAGATACTTAATTCAGGTTACTTAAGACTGGAGTCTTGTGAATGATCACAATGGGATACATGGAGCCCCTTGTTACCATTGTCATTTCATGGACTTTGAAATGTAATAAGGGTGGGCATCTTTGGTCCTGTAGCTCATTCCTCTGGCTTGAAGTTTTATTCACATAGCTCCCCAGTTCTTCTCTTTATTCACAGAAATCTGCAGATTTTTTCCACGTTGATCACCTGATGGAACTTAATTTTTTTTGTTTTGTTTTGTAAGGGTTGTAAATGTATTTTTTCCTTGACTTCTTAAGACCATTGTACCATCTAAAGACAATTGATGGAATCTCAAGATATTTGAAAGTATAGTTTCTATTAAGTGGTAAAGATCTTTTTTTCTTGATGTGATTCTGCATTCTTTCATGGTCTTAAGACCTTACAACTCTGATGAATATTTAAGATGATATTCAGTTGAATTTTGGATAGCTCACTTGGCTTTCTCTGACTTGCTGTTACAATTTATGAGGCCATTCTAACAACAGATACACATACGCAAACATTTATGCACAATGGGGAAAATTTGAGCTAACAGGCCTAGTTTCTACTTTCTCTCCTCAAAAAGTGTAACTTTGGTTGGAATAGAAAGAGAGGAATTGAACCTTCTTTTACTCCCTTGTAGATTATGTTGGAGAGGTAAATCAATATTAAGAACTGCATGTAAGAAAAAGGAAATTCCAAAATTTGCAATGGAGTATATTGGTAAAGGATGGCATAATTTTAGCCATTTCCAACTCATCTTTTGGATAAACAATCACCATAATACAATGGTAATTTATATAATATCCCAGAAAAGACGAAATGCTATGGCAACAGGGAACAGTAGAGTAGGGTAGTGGGGGAAGAAGAAAGGCAGTGGTTACCACTTAAATAGGGATGTCTGGGAAAGCCTCACTGAAATGGGATAATTTGAGCAAAGATGTGAAGGAAGTAAAGGGAGTTAGCTATGCAGATAGGTAGAGGAGAAGTTTCTAGGCAGAGAGGAGCTGCAGCCAAGGCATAATTGAGGACAGCAAGAAGCCATTATGCCGGATCAGGGATGAGGAGAGCTCTAATGGGGGCAATTCAAGGAGGGCCTGGTGGCCTTTATGGGTGTTGGCTCTTCCTCAGAGGAAACTAGGGAGCCATTGTAGGGTATTGGGCAGAGCAGTGACATGATCTGACTTATGTTTTCAGAGGGTCATGTGTTCGGAATAGACATTTAAAGGGCTACATGGAATCACAAATTGTCTATGATCTAGGCGAGGGAGAATGGTTTGAGCCAGTATGGAACCAGTAGAAGCAGTGAGCAGCGGTTAGGTCTGAGGTAGTCTTTGAAGGTAGAGCCAAGAGCATTTTTGACATTGGCTATGTGATATGGTGTGTTTTATTTATAAAACAAACGTATAGTTTGGTGGAATATTTCCAACTCTGTCTATTGAAGGAATTTCCAGAACTAAGACAGATTTTTCAGCTTTTGAATGAAAGGGTCAAATTGCAGTGCATGCAATTTTACATTTTACTCATTTACAACTTGT
The DNA here is from genome assembly GCF_000951035.1 of Colobus angolensis palliatus. Classification (NCBI taxonomy): domain Eukaryota; kingdom Metazoa; phylum Chordata; class Mammalia; order Primates; family Cercopithecidae; genus Colobus; species Colobus angolensis. The sequence continues at coordinate 2,333,941 of NW_012115888.1, read as the reverse complement.
CATTTTATTCATGGTTGTGAATAGCTCACACTTTATGATATGCGACTCAGAAACGGTTTCAAAGACCCCAATAAAACCTACTCGTATTCCACACTGAGATAATCATTTAAATTGAACAGAAGCACATTCTTCATGGTCTTTGGAAGCAGCTCAGCCCTTAATGATTGGGACTCAAACAGAGGCAACACAGTTTTCATTTGAACGTGTTATTCAGATACAGCAATGATAAAAAAGAATATTGAGCTGGAGGTAATTTTTAAGCATTTTTTTTTTCTGATAAGAAGGATATCTGCTTACCATTTAAAGAGACTCAGAAATATATATTGTTGCAGAAATATATAATAGGGAAAGGGAGACTCTCCTGTAATCTTGCCCAATAGTTTGTTGAAGATGCCGAAGGGAGAAAAGACAGCTGGGCTGGAACGCGTCTACCTGCAGACGTTTTGAAACCCCTCTGAAGTTTAATCAAGGGAGTGCTTGGAATTGCTCTGGCCACACACAGACTGTAATTCGTTTGCACTTCGGCCTTGATTTGTTGGCCCAGGCTGATGCATTTCTGGGTGCCGAGGAGAACTTAGCCCCCGCTAGGCGAGGGATGCCCGGCAAGTCCCAGAAAGGTTCTGTTCGGTCCAGTGCAGGCAGCGCTCAATCTGAGCTCAATTTGACTGCTGCTGGCTCTTCTCAGGCCCACCGCCTCTCTGCTCCAGACCGGGAGGATTTGATGCCCTTCAAAATGTAGAGTCTATTGATCTATTTTCTAGGCAACGAATGCCGAAGCCATGTTCACTAATGTGACTGCAGAAGGTGAAATATGGATTTGGCAAGAATTATGAGCTGCCCACAAATGTTTTAGAGATGGTCTGAAATGCAGACATAGAGAAAGGGGCAACTCAGGGGCGGCTGTTGTGGGCACGTGTGCATCTCCCAAGGCGAAAGTTATGTCCTCTGTGTTTAATTGGCTTTGCAGTATGCTGGATCTTCATTATACAATACCCATGCCTGAAAAATTAGCATAAATGGGAGGAACACAAACAATGTCAAAGACAAAAAAAAAAAATTATCTTTACACATGTCTTACACATTTTTGATATTATGCGTGTATTAATCGGTCACCCTGTCATTCTCCCATTGCACTCGAGAAGGCAGAGTATTGAGAGACAGAGGAAGAACATAAAATCTTCTGTAGAAGGCAGACTTTTAACATGTTGAGACAAAGAGAACAAGAATTTAGCAATATGTTACTAAGTGACAGATTTAGAAAGTTCTTTGTCATTTGATCTTCAGGCTTTTTTCTCCTCTTACTTTTTATACAAAGCGTGGGCAATAAAAATAGTTCTGTTGGTTTTCATTTTGAGTCTGGTTTCACATTTGTCTTTTATGTGGTGGTAGCTGTAGTATGCTTGAATTCATAGAAAATACCTCAGGGAATGCTTACAATCTACTCTTGGGATATTTTCTAGATTTTTGTTTAATAAAATGTGTGTGCATATGGCCTGATTCATATTAAAGTGGATTTTTGCTGAACATTTCAGCCTCGGAAAACCTAGGTATGAATCTTGACTGTAATATCCCCCTGCCATGTAACCAGTAATAATATTACATCGCCTCTCTCAGGTCACATTTTTTATGTGTAAAATGCTGATAATCACAAGTCACTCACATGACATGTCACAGGGTTGCTTGGTGTGTTACAAGAAAAATATATGAGGTAGTCAATTGCAAATGATAAAACCCACTAACGAGGAATTATTAATATTGAAATATTTCTACTTTTATTTGAATATTACCATTAAGAGAACGTGTTTGAGAAAAAGTCCTAAAACGGAGTTTGGAGCTCTCCTTGATTAAAAGACATGTGGAAATGATGGGAAAGTTCAGGCTTCTGGATTTAGGCATTAGCCCTGGAGACAAATTAAAAAGGGAAGGGAAATGTTTCTAAACAGGCTTATGGATAAGCAGATACCTCAGAGATGTGTCTTTGACTTTTCAGGCTGCTGTAATTGATTTATTGTGCCTGTGTGAAGTTTGTGTGCAAATGTGATATTAACCCATAATTATGAATTATATAGGCAATTAAATGTTATGAGACTGAAAGGTGATGCTCTCCCAGAGGTATGGTTTTGTAGGATCAGACTTCTATTGTGTGTGTTGTTTTCCAGAATTAACGACAGCACCTTACTCCCTCACCAGCTCCACTGGAAAAGTAACACGGGTCTGTGTGATTTAGAAAACTTTCTCTTCTGCTGGTTGTAGGGTGGGGCTTAAAATGAAAAATGAAACACTGCTTGTCTCGATGATCATATCTAAAAGCATATGATGTGCCAGCAGATACAGGAACAAGAAGTTCTGCTGGTTTTTTCTCTGGCTTTTTTAAGAGGATGAGGTAGAGATAATATTCTTTCATCTTCTGTACAGTTCTAAGGGCATTGTGAATTCTCAAAAATTGCTAAACTACCCATGACAGTTTCAGATCTGTGGCATGGATGGTTTAATAGATTTCATCAGTTATTTGCTTCCTGAATGAATATTCAGCTTTTGTCAAGTTCAGGAGAACAGAGCACTTTAAAAATCAGGAGAGTGGGCCGGGCGCGGTGGCTCAAGCCTGTAATCCCAGCACTTTGGGAGGCCGAGACGGGCGGATCACGAGGTCAGGAGATCGAGACCATCAACACGGTGAAACCCCGTCTCTACTAAAAATACAAAAACTAGCCGGGCGAGGTGGCGGGCGCCTGTAGTCCCAGCTACTCCGGAGGCTGAGGCAGGAGAATGGCGTAAACCCGGGAGGCGGAGCTTGCAGTGAGCTGAGATCCGGCCACTGCACTCCAGTCCGGGCGACAGAGCGAGACTCCTCAAAAAAAAAAAAAAAAAAAAAAATCAGGAGAGTGACAAAGCATATTTAGTTTGTGGATGAATGACAGTAACTGCAGATGCAGCAAGTAGAACCAAATCAAAAAGTCATTAAAAATGCTAGTTGATGCTAATTGATTTAATGTGTTGGAATATCTGAGAGTTCAAAAGTAGCTTCAAATAAGCTGCTTTATGATTGTAAGCCAGCTTCATCACTTACCAGAGGGAAACTTTGGGAAGGTTGCTTAGTCCCTCTGAGCCTCAGTCTCCTCATTTGCAAAATGAAGGTAGACCTGTTGTAAGGTTTCCATAAAGTATTACAGTTAAGGTACCTGAAAGTATACCTAGAACATCACACTCACTCATTAATGCCAACTATTATTTAAATATTTTAGCAAAATAATTTAAGCAAGGAAATCTCTTCATATACTGAAATTCCTTGTAAAGCCAGAATAAAAACAATGTGTTCAAATTCTTTGGTTTTTTTTTTTTTTTTTTTTTGGACAGCGCCTTGCTCTGTCACCCAGGCTGGAGTGCAGTCATGTGAGCTCACTGCAGCTTCGAACTACTGGGCTCAAATGATCTTCCACTTTAGCTTCCTGAGTAGCTGGGATTACAGGCACATACCACCATGCCTGGCTAATTTTAATTTTTTTATTTTTAGTAGAGATGAAGTCTTACTATGTCACCCAGGCTGGTCTTGAACTCCTGAGCTCAAAGAATCCTCCCATCTTGGCCTCCCAAAGTGCTGGGATTACAGGAGCCCCCGTGTCCAGCTGTCTGTTGGTATTTGTATTATGACATTTGGCACAATTGTTATGTTAATAGAATTGCTGAGAAAAAAGGTATTGTGCTAGGTGAACCCAGGCTTCATTTTTCCTGCATCCCAGCCCTCACTGTGATTTAAAGGGGACACTGACATGTAACAATAAAAGATAATGCTGATGTGTAACCACTAGGCTTGAAATGTTCCTTACACATAGTGTAAGACAGGCGTGCAGCAAATTCCCATTAGACAATTCATTTTCAAAACAACCTCAGCTATTGCTATCCCAGTTGCATATACAACATATATGGCATCTGGCCAAAAACCATATCCCAAGAGTCTCTCTGTCTGCGTGGAACTGACTCCTTCTCCATCCTATCAGACGTACCTCTTTCTTTCATTTTTTCTGTTTCCTCCTATCCCTCTCACAGTTTTACCATAATCTTTGTTTTTTTAAATTTTTTGTTCTTTTTTCCTGTCATGTCTGAAGTTTTCCAAAAAAAGTTGTAGACATCCTCTACTACCAATTAAGTGACAGAAACACAGAAATTAGGCTCTCCTTAGCAGAGTATGCTTTACTTAATAAAGAAAGGAGAGCATAATTTGGCCCTTCTAAATGTTAAAGTCACTGCACATATCTTTTGTTTGAATTAATCATGGTTTCCGGTAACTGTTGAAGTGAAGGTTAACTTATTTATTTCTGTAATTCTTCCTACCAGCATATGAAGACAGCAAATGGTAACTTGATCCTAGCCAAAGACTCCAAAAAAAAAAAGGAAGTAGTGGTGGGTTGTGCTTCTGTTGCTCTGGGGTTATACATTTCTTAGTGCTCTTTGGAAAAATAAATGGAGATACCAATAGGCATAATTATCACAAAGCGAAGGAGGGAAAGAACAATGAAACTGACATGAGAAGAATTGTGCATAGGTTGGCACTTCCGAACGTGGAAGTGTTGCTGCTGGGGAGGAACAGAACATACCGCTTTGGGCTGAGCTTTAATCCTGCAGAACAGGAGACCCGGGGGGGAAGGGGAAGAAAACGTGGGTGTAGCACAAAAGAAGCAGAAAGAAAATGAAGCAGTTTCTAAGGAACAGGTGACTAGGACTCACCTAGTTGTGAAAACAGATCAGCTTCTTCTCCGAGTTCTGTTTAACTATTGAATAAAGTACAGTGACTCCTTAGACACTGCCACAGAACCTTGTCATGATGAATTGTCCCTCTCCTTAGCTTGCAGTAATGGGATTGTATACTGCCTTCTCTAGCTAGACTGGCAGCCTGTCCCCATGTGCTATTCCTCAAGTTGTGCAACTGCACAGCCATATTTTCTTCCTTGTTCAAAGGGTGTGCATGTGGCCTTGGAGACTTCACTGTTTTGAGCTGAAGTCAGTGTCTCTTACTCTGGTCTCAAGTTTCAGTGGGTATCTCCCTGTATTCCAGGCCCATTTTCCAGTTGTAATTTTTCTACTTTCTACAATGCTTAAAAGTTAGTGGGAATTGATCAAGATGTAAGAAAAACTGAGTTGTCTTTGGAATGCTTTCACGCTTTGTGATGGCCTTCTTAGAATTAGGACATGGAGAACGTGTCTACCTCTTTAGGGCCCACACTAGGATGTGTGGGACTCTGGGCAAGTATTATTTTGTGTGGGTCTTCCATTTATACAAGCAATTCCTTTGAAAAATGCTTTGCAAAATTTTAAACATATATGAGGTTTGGTGATTGATCACTGAAGAGTTAGAATGATGGGTAAAGAGGTGCTGATGTATTTGTTTATTGTCCAGACTACTTGATAATTCTTTGTAGCATCCCGACACTACCTCTTTCCTTCTGGATCCAGAAATCATCTCTTCATATTAGTTATTGTCAAGTGTGCTGTTCCTGGGTAATTCATATTTCCCACTGTGAGAAAAGGGTAGCAATTTTGTTATTATTCAAGACCTGTAGCTTGTCAGAACCTGTCCGTGTTGAGGCATTCTGACTCTTCTTGCCTCTAAAGTCCCCAATGCTATTTGTTTCATGCAGGCTACATCATTACTCACGATGCTGTACCATCCATCCTGCTGCCTGTGAATACTGGCTTCTGATGGCTTTTTCAGAGGTTGTGCCCGTATTTCTTTGAAGACAACCACAAATGCACAGAGTATGCAGGAAAATGTGCACAGTCATTTATTTTATGGTCATGTTAAATTTACCCTTTGGAACTTTATGGTATAAATATAGAACAACACATTTTCCAACCATGTCTTCTCTTGAACCCTTGAGGCTGTAATGACAGCATTCCTAAAATGTGATCTCTTTTCATGTTGACTGCACCCCGATTTCCTCACACTGTTTCCAGTGGTGGAGCAAGAAGAGTGATCCCATTTATACAAGGAATCCCTGACCCTTATCTCGCTCAGCTTAACCTGGGAGGGCCAGGCACCACATCAGCTGGAGGAAAGAATGAACATGGATTGCAAGAGCCTGCTGGTGTTGCAGAACAACCATCTGGAAAGCCCTTGGAGGAGGTGGGTGAAGCCACCCTGGAGCACTATGGTGCAGCCTTCAGAGGGATGGGGCGATGGCCCTGGGTTTGAGCAGCAGCAGGTGCACAGCATAAACCTTGCCTGCCACCGCAGGTGCTGCAGAGCAGAGGCAACACCACAGTAGCAGCAAGGGGGATAACTGAGGGGGCAGGAAACCTCACTTGCAGCTCAAACCCAAGGGCTGGCTGATGGCTGTTGGGAGCCCAGAGTCCTGAACTCATCCTGTGACCAAGTGAGTGAGAATCATTCAAAATCAGGATGTCAGCACCATTCTGGCGGCCCAATCACACACCATCCCATGACAGCAATCCTGTGCCAGTCAGCAGAATCAATCCACTCACTAGGCTGCTTTTCTGGAACTGGAGGTCAGCCCCAGGGCCCCAGGATGACCTTGCAGGCACGATTTCTGGAGCTCTTTGGAATGTCAAGCCCACCTCGTGCATAAGAAAGTGGGTTGGAAAGAACTCTAAAGGGGAGAAAGGGGGACTGGGCACAAGCAAATTCCCATTTGGGCTCAGGAAACCTGCCCAGACCACACTACCAGCTCCAGCCAGGCCCAGGAACCAGAGGGTTGGGGGTGGGAGGGGTTCTCAGAAACTATCATGAAAGACATTTTCATGGGCCCCTGAATCGTGAGGACTGAGGGAGGAGCCCAGCTCACCTGGGTCTAAAGCGAGCCCTGCTGTTTGTTTCTTTCTGCAACAAAAAGGAGTGGAAAGGATGAAAGAGAGGGTAGGCATGGAAGAGATGAGGTCAAGTATGAACTGCTCTTGGAAGCCTGAGTCCTGATAAGGGCTGTCCACAGGTTGGCCCCTATTCAAGGGCTAACAGTTTTTCATCAAATAATTTAACTAATATATAAACAGTTACAGCAGCAGCAACAGCAGCAACAAACGCTTCTATAATGAAGCTCTACCATTTCTGCACTGGTGGGAGAAAATGCAAGAAAGGACATTATTTGGTTAATGGACAAAACTAGAACATGATTGTTAGAGTAGAAAAAATTATTGTATCAATGCAAGTGTATGAAGTTGATAAGCCTATGGTGGTTGTAGAAAAGAATATCCCTTAGGATACACTGAAGTATTTAGGGGTAAAAAACAATGTTCAGAAAAAAATTACCTATTTATCTGCCTGTCTATCAATCATCTGTCAGTCTATTAATCTACTGATCTATTGATCATCTATCATCTATCGCAAATGACAAAGCAAATGGGAATAAACTGTTAACAGAAGCAAAATCTGGGTAAAGGCTAAATGGATAGATGATCTTTGTGCTCTTTATTTTTGCGACTTTTTGTAATGTTAAAAATTATTTCCAAATAGAAAGTTAAAAAGGTTATCTCAACACAATGTATCAATTCTGGTAAAATAGTTATAACAATGTTTTCTTTCCTTCCCTTCCCCCATCCTCCCTTTCTCATCCCCCACCTCCTTTCTTTTCTTCCTCTTTCCATTTTCCCTTGGTATCATATAAATGAATAGAGTTAGGAAACTTCTGGCATACTGGCATGTTCCACAGATTAAAAGAATTTAAAATTAAAGAATTAAAGGGAAGTATTGGCTAGATCCAGGATGGGTGAGATGGCAACAGAGTTGCAAGCAGAGGCAAGAGGATTCAGAACTTGACTTTGTGTTTCTGTAGCTAATACAAAAGTTGTATAGAGAACTTGAGTAAAAGAATCACAATAGCCTGGGCGCAGTGGCAAATCCCAACACTTTGGGAGGCAGAGCCGGGCGGATCATCTGAGGTCAGGAGTTCGAGACCATCCTGGCCAACGTGGTGAAACCCCATCTCTACTAAAAATACAAAATTAGTCAGGCGTGGTGGTGTGCGGCTTCCCTTCCCTTTCTCCTCCCTTCCCTTCCCTTCACTTCCTCCTCCCTTCCTTTCCCTTCCCTTTCTTTCTTTCTTTTCTGGCTCTATTGCCCGGGCTGGAGTACAGTGGTGCAGTCTCAGCTCTCTGCAACCTCTGCTTCCCGGGCTCAAGCGATTCTCCTGCCTCAGCCTCCAGAGTAGCTGGGATTACAGGCATGCACCATAATGCCTGGGTTCTTTTCGTGTGCGTTTTTAGTAGAGATGGGGTCTCGCCATGTTGTCCAGGCTGGTCTCAAACTTGTGAGCTCAAGTGATCTGCCCACCTGGGCCTTCAAAGTGCTGGGATTATAGGTGTGAGCCACCGGGCCAGCCTAGAATGTCCATATTTCTAATCTAATGGTTGCCAAGGGCATCACAGCATGCCATAGTGGTTAGTAATGTGGGCTCTGGGAAAAGAGTTTGAGTTTAAGCTAAGCTTTTGCACTTCCCACCTGGGTGATCTTGGATAGATGGCTTCATTTCATCATGTATCAGTTTCCTCATTAGTAAATGGCATCTGATAGGAATATCTTCGCCTGAAAGTACCAGAAAGTATGATTTATAGTAGCTTAAACAAAGAGAAACCCAAAGAGCAGGTGCTGTTGATCATTAGTGTGAGAGAAATGAGATTTTTTGTCTCTGCCATACCGTGTGTGCGATTCCACTTTTCATACAAAAAGAAGGGAAAAGAGACATGGGAGAATTTTAGCTGAGTTGGCCTTTTTATCAGAAAATCAACGTTTTTCTCAAATTTCCAATAAGCAGAAACTCACTTATGGGCCTGATTTGTGTCTTCTGACCACCTTTGCTTGAATTTGGGAGAGAAAGGAGATTATAGATACGGCTTAAATCAGACAATCAAGAGTATGGGTTATAGTGTGTTACAGGATTCTGAATATTAAATGAGCTAACGGCTGTAACATTCTTAGAAAAATTCACAAGTGCTCAATTGTTAGCTTGTTATCATATTCGTAATACTAATAGAAGTAGAATTTTTGTGTACATATTGAAAATATCATCAGAAATAATTTTGATAAAACCTGTGGAAACAGGGAAAAAGGACGAAGTCAACAGCTCCCTCCTTAGTTTCACCCTTGGAGAAGGCTTAGAAGGAAGTGAAGCATTGAGGTGTAAACCACCTGCATGCTTATAAACACCAGTGGTTGACCCCCTCTGTAGGCCAGGTAGGAGTGTGGGACCTGCTATGATTGAGAAGGGCTTGTAGATTTCAAAGAGGATGCTGGGATTCCAGAGTAGCACAAGTGGCTGCACTTACGCACTTATTTTGATTATAATAATATATGTGGTCATCAGTTTCTCCCTTATTTTCCATGTGGATGGGCTATATTTATTTTCCTGGGGTTGGCTCAAAGTAGACACAACAATCTTTGCCTTGAACATTTTCAGTGAGCCATGTTGGCCCTCCTGGAAGTGGGGGTGCTTTGTCTGTCCACTGGGGCTCCATGGACACAAGTACACCCACATTTTATTGGTGGCTCTTTTCCAAGTTGCTAGCTTGGCGCTTTTCAAAATGTGCTGAATGGCTGTTTGGAACTTGTCTCTGCTGACTCCACTGGGCTCGGTTTCAAATCTCTCCTAATCCACTAATGAACCTTTATTAAAGTGGGAGACAGAGGGTGAATCAGTCTTTGGACGCATTATTAAAATAAAGTAGGAGCAGTGAAATGATCAAAAGTGAACAATAACAAAGGAAAGCGCAGTCTCCCCACCACCCTCTATTCAGTTCTTTAAAGCTGATATTTTGGGGGAAGAAATGTCAATATTATTAGACTAGTTTTCAGTAGTCTTTCATTTTGTTTCATTTTAACTTTAATTTTGTTTTATTTTTCAGGGAAGCTCATGAAGAGACTGTCATTCACCAGCAAACCCCTGACCCCTCACTTTTTCTTTTTTGCAATTGGAAGTTCAGGTTGAACTGCTCTGTAGTTATTCACCCACTTCTGCTGGTCAAAGGCCCACAAGGATTTAAATGACTAAATAGGTCATAAAATGCCAACCTTTTAGAAGTCTAAAAAATGTCTGCTGGATCAAACAGTCATCACGAACCACCCTTAGATTCCTCTGCCACCCACTTTGCTCCCTGTGTCTGGGACACCCTGAGTCCACAGTGACTCTGTGCCAAACTATAAAGAAACCACCATGTACCTTTTAAAAAATGTCCACTTGTCCTTAAAGCCATGAATCAAGGAAGAGATGGCTTCCAGATATGCAACTAGACTTCCGATAGCCATCACCCTCTAAAATTTCCCTGTGTTTTCACTGAAGTCATGCACCCACTTCTGCTGGTTCCTGGCTCACATAAACATTGAGCAAGTAACTTTCCATTAGACCCAGAGGACAGACTAGGATAGACTTCTGAATGTCTGAAAATTCCTGGTCTTCAACAAACCTGTGTTCTGCTCAATAATTTATTTTGTAAGAAGAAGTTATAATAAGTCTAGTCATTAAATCAAAAGAGAAAAACCTTAATTAAGTATAATATTGCTTGGTACTTTTTTTTTTTTTTTTGAGACGGAGTCTCGCTCTGTCGCCCAGGCTGGAGTGCAGTGGCCAGATCTCAGCTTACTGCAAGCTCCGCCTCCCGGGTTCACGCCATTCTCCTGGCTCAGCCTCCCGAGTAGCTGGGACTACAGGCGCCCGCCACCTCGCCCGGCTAGTTTTTTGTATTTTTCAGTAGAGACGGGGTTTCACTGTGTTAGCCAGGATGGTTTCGATGTTCTGACCTCGTGATCCGCCCGTCTCGGCCTCCCAAAGTGCTGAGATTACAGGCTTGAGCCACTGCGCCCGGCCGCTTGGTACTTGTTTTTGTCCGTTCCATTTCTTCATTAACTTTTTGATTGGTAAAATAAAGATCATTACACAAATCTATTCTCAAATTTAGCCATGGATGATTTGATTTCTCTTTCTCTCTTTTCTCTCTCTGTGTATATACACACACACACACACACACACACACATATATATATACACACACACTCAGAGAACAGAGTTGTCTCTCTCTATATATATACACCCGCAGAGCATGTATATATGTGTGCGTGTATATATATGTATATGTGTGTATGTGTGTATATACATTTATATGGAGAGAGAGAGAGAGAGAAAATAGAGAGAGAGAGAAAGATGCTCCTCAACTTATGATGGGGTTATGTTCTGATAAACCCACCGTAAGCTGAAAATATTCCAAGCCAAAAATGCACTGAATGCACCTAACCTTTCGAACACCGTAGCTTAGCCTAGTCCACTGCAAATGTGCTTAGACACTTAACTTGTAAATGCGCAATATTTACATTAGTCTACAGTTGGACAAAATCATCTATCACAAAGTCTATTTCATAATAAAGTGTTGAATATGTCATGTAGTTTATTGAATTCTGTACTGAAAATGAGAAACAGAATGGTTGTACGGGAACTTGAAGTACAGGTTCTACTGAATGTGTTTCACTTTCACACCATATTGTAAAGTAGAAAACATCATAAGTTAGGGACCATTTGTGTATATACCTATATAAGATATATGTAAATAAGATATATATGTAAACAACATATATGTCAATGAGATATATAAAAACATATAAATAATACATAGATCTCCTTGTTGAATCCTACTGTGTACAAGACATAATTTTTTATGCTGGGATTCATCAGCGAAGAAAAGGAAGGAAAGCTCTCGGCTTCACAGAGCTCATACTCTGGTGAGGGAGACAAAAATTACATAGAATATAAGAAGGTGAGGACTGGGCATGGAGCCTCATGCCTGTAATCCCAACACTTTGGGAAGCCAAAGTGGGTGGATTACTTGAGGTCAGGAGTTCAAGACCAGGCTGACAAACATGGTGAAACCTCGTCTCTACTAAAAATACAAACATTAGCCAGGTGTGGTGGTACCTGCCTGTAATCTCAGCTACTTGGGAGACTGAGGCACGAGAATCACTTGAACTCAGGAGGTGAAAGCTGCAGGGAGCAGAGATCGTGCCACTGCACTCCAGCCTGGGTGACAGAATGAGACTCCATCTCAAAGCAAAAAAAAAAAAAAAAAAGAGAATGGGGTAAGTACTGTATGCAAAAGCAGAGCCAGGTGGCGGACAAGAGTCTTGAAGAGTTGTCATTTACCCATTTAGATGATATGGTCAGGGAGGCCTCCCTGAAAAGATAATGTCTGAGCAGAGACTTACGGGCGGAGAGAGAACAGGGTGAGAAGATCTCTGGGGGAGGAGTAGAAAGTGCAGACACAGGCAGCGATGAGCCCCATCTGGTTGGGACAGAGTGAAAAAGGGGTTCAGCTGGAGGGACCTGAGAGGTGAGGGTGGCAGGGCAGGTGGAGGTGTAAGCTCAGTGGATGGTGGACACCCTGGAGGCCACTGTGAGGCTCTGGTTCTCCCTCTGAGTGATTTCAAGGTCCATTGCATGGTTGCAGCGGAGAAGAGAACAAGCCTTATGACCTGGTTTCTCTTGAAGAGGATCATTCAGGTAGGTGCTTTGAGGGGGGGGGGGGAACAAACAAACAAACAAACAAAAAAAACAAAACCGTAGGAGGGTCTGGGAGGATGTAGAAAGTCCTATTTGTAAGGGTTTGCGATCTGGGTATATGTCCACTGAGCAGTGAACTCACCATCTCAAGTTCTGTATTCTAGTTGGGACTCTTCTGCCTACTGCTGGAGGGTATTGGCACAATCCCCTTACTGTTTTATTCAGAAGGGAAATAGAAGTGAACACTTAGTATTTAAGTTTGAGCCAATTTCTTCCTAATCCCTATGATCTGGAGCCTGCTAGGATCCTCAAGTTTGTTTTTCTTTTTTTCCGACACCAGAGCATGTGTCTTTGCTTGCCCCACCTCTGTCCTCAGTTTCTTTACTAACAGCGCTGACTTCCCTTCCCAATCTCTCAGCACATGCAGAAGACGAGAAGCAGAGGACAATGGCTTTGCTAAACCCTGAATTGTTCCAAAGTTCGAAGTTATAACCCATGAGCTATCTCTTTTAAGAAAGCAGTCAAAACTGGATGTTAGAAATATTTTGGAGGTTAAAGGAAGAGCGACTTGCACCTCCCTACCACTGAACTGTTTAATATTCTAGAATTTATGTTACACAGTAAAAGACAGACAACTCTGTCTGCAGTTCTGGGACTGGGATATGCCTGTGCATACACGCATCTGCTCTGTTTTGGTTTCACTTCACTTTAGTTATTTGATTTGGTGTCTGCAAAACCCTGTGTGCACATTTTTATGAGCCTTGGGACAATTTACTGCCAAGCTTGCTTGAACTCTAAAATATGCCTCCAGTTTTGGAAAACCACAAATTATTTACCAAGGAGGCAAGGAAATGGAGGTCACTGGGCTCATTTCTTACATAATTTTCAACTTCCTTTTTGAGGCCTGACATCTCCCGGCAGTCACAGTGATGTCTTCCTTAGATAGATTCAATAATGGGGAAGAACAGGTGAAAAGTGGTGAAAGTTGCTAACGGCCGTGTTCCTCTGCTTGCTTTTCATGGTGTGTGCCAGGAATCAAAGCTGCAGGAGTGGAAGGTAGATATAAAGTAACCCCTTTTCCTAGGTTATTGTGTTTATAAAGCGTTAAATAAGAAATGCTAAAAAAAAAAAAAAAAAAAACCTACTTTGTGGGAAGCAAGGTTATTTAAGGTATGAAAACAACAGTATTAACCTAAAATAATAGAATAAATGATCACTGAAATGAAAGTACAGAACAGGTATAGAAAGTCAATCTTTGAAACATCAGCTGGTATCAGTTTCTTTCAAAATAATTCAAGGGTGATTAACATGTAACTAGCAAATACATTCAACATACAAGAGAAAAAAATGAGGATAAAAGGGGGCGATAAAATAAATAGCAGAATGAGGGATGACCATAGATCAAATGGAAAGGATAAGGAAGGAGGAAAAGATAGCTCCTATGTGTTTAGCTTGGAAAGATAATGACTCAATTGAGTGGACAGGGGAGACAAACTGAGGGTTCAGGAATTTTTATTTTTATTTATTTTTGAGATGGAGTGTAGTTCTGTCGCCAGGCTGGAGTTCAGTGGCCTGATCTCGGCTCACTGCAACATTTATCTCCCGGATACAAGCAATTCTCCTGCCTCAGCCTCCTGAGTAGCTGGGATTACAGGCATGCACCCCGCGCCTGGCTAATTTTTGTAGTTTTAGTAGAGATGGGATTTCACCTTGCTGGCCAGGATGGCCTCAATCTCCTGAACATCATGATCCACCTACCTTGGCCTCCCGAAGTGCTGGGATTACAGGCATGAGCCACTGCGCTTGGCTGGAACTCCCGAATTTTTAAAGACATGGCAACATTCTTGTTGTATGGGTTTACTTATGACAGATGGGTACATAGGTCTGTCCAAAAGGGCTGGGACACTTTGTTAGGTTTTAGGAATTTTTTTCTGCTAAATTCTCTTTTTCCTTTCTTCCAAGGAGGCAGGGTAAGGAGAGGTACCAGGTGCTGGTGGATTGTTTACCTTGGAGATTACCACCTTACAGAGGAAATAGCTGGTACCTCAGCAGAGACCTCTTTTGGTGGGCCTCAGAGTTGTGAGTTGAGCACTTGGAGTAGGGAAACATTGGATGTTTTCATGATATCGGTAGGATTTAATTCAATCAGTGAATAGGACCCAGAATTAAATTAGCTGAGACAGTGGGGGAAGAGGGGCAGAATCCCAACTGTGCTTAGTTATAATTTCAGATGTAGAATAAAGAGTGCTCCAGGAAGCACGGCTCCAGGCCAATGATGAGATTTTGAATCCCTTCATGTTTATGATTTCATTTTTTTCCCTTCATGCTTATGATTTTAATTATCTCTGTTTCCCAAAGTGATTAGCAGAAACAGTTTAAGATGAAATGAATATATATGCTGGAAGGGGAGGCAAAAGTAGGGTGACATCCCGTTTCATAGTCGGGCTTGTGCGTGGGGAGGGGGGATGGTGCAAATGAAGAGAGAGAAGGCTCAGTAGTTTCTGAGAGGAGGAAGGAGAAGAGGAACACAAGCTTAGTTCCTGAATAAAGAAATCGATGGGAATCCAGGCTGATTCCACTCGGGTCTGCAACACTCCAGACAAATCCAGAAGCTGGCAGCTAGAATGAATGTTTATTTCTCAATAGAATGAAAAAAGAACTGAGATGGAGCTGAAGATATTGTACTGTCTGAAATGATTTACCTTATGGGCATTTAGGCTAATGAATGGGTTCATTTCTACATCCATGTGTGATCTATGTGAAGTTCATTTCATACCTGCAATGCTCTCTGTAAGAAAGGTAGTCTAATGCCTGGCACTGTTAAGGGCTCAGTAAATGTTGGTTGCTTACTTCTGATTCTACCCACAATGACACCTGATTCTCTATTATTCTGGTATGTGAGCAATCTCAGTCAAGCTGTCTAGAGTGTATATCTGTGCTTTCTAAAGTCAACATACAAAGTAAGAGTTAAGGCCAGGTGCGGTGGCTCATGCCTGTAATCTCAGCACTTTGGGAGGCCAAGGCAGGTAGATCACCTGAGGTCAGGAGTTCGAGACCAGCCTGACCAACATGGTGAAACCCCATCTCTACTGAAAATACAAAAATTAGCTGGGCATGAATCCCAGCTATTCAGGACACTGAAGCATGAGAATTGCTTGAACCCAGGAGGCAGAGGTTGCCATGAGCCGAGATGGCACCATTGTACTCTAGCCTGGACAACAAGGGCGAAGCTTCATCTCAAAAACAGAAAACAAAAGACTAAAAACAAAGCACAAAACAAAACAAAACAAAGTAAGAGTTAAGATGTAAAGTTCTAAACTCGACTTCTTTTGAATTGTTTTCTCAACGTTCCAGTTGACTCATACTTGTCAGGCATAAAGTTTCTCCTTAAAATTGGTTTTATTTATCTCAGTTATGAGACAATTAGAAACAAATGCTTTCTATCTGGTTTGAAAAGCAGCTACAACCTTCAAATGATAAACACAATTTATCCATCTTTCATTTGTCCCTTGTTTTGACTTTGTTGAAATGAATTTCCTTTTTAAACTAGCGATATTCAGATAATTTGTGAAATATTTTATATGGTTTTAAAATAAGGACTGTGGGACATTGATCATCTAGCCCGTTAGAATCAGCAAGTCTTTCGTCTTTAGCAGTTTAGTTGTGAAATGCCTAGTTGTGGTTTTCTTTCTTTCTTTTTTTGTTTATTATACTTTATGTTCTAGGGTACATGTGCACAATGTGCAGGTTTGTTACATATGTATACATGTGCCATGTTGGTGTGCTGGTCCCATTAACTCGTCATTTACATTAGGTATATCTTCTAATGCTATCCCTCCCCCCTCCCCCCACTCCACAATAGGCCCCGGTATGTGATGCTTCCCTTCCTGTGTCCAAGTGATCTCATTGTTCAATTCCCACCTATGAGTGAGAACATGTGGTGTTTGGTTTTCTGTTCTTGTGACAGTTTGCTGAGAATGATGGTTTCCAGCTGCATCCATGTCCTTACAAAGGACATGAACTCATCCTTTTTTATGGCTGCTTAGTATTCTATGGTGTATATGTGCCACATTTTCTTAATCCAGTCTGTCATTGATGGACATTTGGGTTGATTCCAAGTCTTTGCTATTGTGAATAGTGCTGCAATAAACATACGTGTGCATGTGTCTTTATAGCAGCATGATTTATAATCCTTTGGGTATATACCCAGTATGGGATGGCTGGGTCAAATGATATTTCTAGTTCTAGACCCTTGAGGAGTCTTATAGCTATCCTGAGTTGGCTGAGATTCTTGAATGTGAAGATTGCTAACTTTAAGAGTTTTGGGAAATTCTTGACTATGTTTTCTTTACATATTTGTCCCACCCTATTCTTTCTTTTTTCTTTAGTAACTCCAATAATAGGAATAAAGGGGTTTGCACTATGACTTGCATGTGACTGATATGTGTATTCTTTTGCATTCTCTGTGCTCTAGTCAAATATTTCATGTTGATCTGTCTTTGGGATCATTGAGTCAATCTTCAGCTATACTGTTCAACTCATCCAATGAGGTCTTCATTTCAAGTGTTGTATTTTTCCGTCTTAGAATGATTACTTTTACAGATTTTGATTCAATGATTAAACCCCACATCTTTTCATAACTTTCATTCATATTGTCTTTCAATCTCTTTAATATATTGATCATTGTATCAAAATGTAATCTTAAGATGCTAAATAAAATATCATTTTCTTTCTTTGCATCTACTTATATTGTTTGTTTGTTTCACCTGGTAGTTGATCACAATCTCCTGCCTCTTTTTATGTTAGTAATTTGTGACTGTATGCCAGACATTGTGGAAAAAGCACAAGTCAAAGCTCTGTATGATGCTACTTTGGCCAGATGGAAATCTGTGTTTTCTCTGTGGAGCAGATAAGGTGAGGAGGTCATCACCCCAATCCAAGAGGCTGAGCTAGATCAAGACTGGGTTGACATTTTAGTAAGATCCACCTCTAGTTCTGTTTTTGTTTCTCAGGCCTGTCTCTTCTACACTGTTGATTGAAAGCTCTGAAAGACAGTGGAAGGTTCAGGCTGTTTAGCATCCTGCCGTATGCTCCATCCAAATTTGATGAGCATCTTGGGGAGACCAGCCATGTTCTGAGCAGACTCCTTTCCTCAAGTGGAACTTTTCCTCCCAATTATCATGGGACTTCTGAAGATTTTAACTTACTTTGCAGAAACTCCTAACCTTTTACTCAGTCTCAATTTAGCAAAGGTGCTATAGGAAAATTGGCAAGGCATTTGGGGATACTTTTGTTTCCAAATTGTTGTGGTTGCTTCTATGAACGCCACAAGCTTTGCTTGCTCCTGTTTCCTTCCTACAGTGCTTCTGCATGAACCAGATCTGATCTGTGTTTCAAATCAGCAAATATCCCAAGAAAGAAAATAGCCTGTGAAAGGTAGCTAAACTTGCCAAAACACTCTGCTCTCTGGAATTTTTGTTCTTTTAATTCTTTTTGTTTCCATAATTCACTCATCTCTTTAAATGGATTTTTTGCAATTAATTTGTCTTCTTTAGTTAGTCTAACAGGATTGTGTTCTCCTGCAACCAACGGCATTCTATTCATAACCACAAGTCCCCTTAGGGTCAACTTTTAAGAAGTCTTGGGAAGTTATGTCTTTCCAATCTGACAGTCCATAAGATCTTCCCCTATTTTTCCAGAAGCTTCAGATGTGACTATCACAAAGAACATTATGGATATATGTGACAAATAGAGATTACAAATTAAATTCATACTGTCCAACATGAAAAACTTGACTGTCCTTTTTTCTGTGTGTCCAGAGATACAGGGAGTCTGCAGAGCCTCCCCTGCAAGCATCAGTACAGAAGTTGATGATAATCTGGAGGCAAGTCCAGGAGTGTAGGGTTCACTGACTCAGAAGACCTGCATCTAAGGAATTGGCTGTCCTTATCCTTAAGTATGATGACTATGTTTCCAATTCCAGTAGACCCTTTGATGTATTCTGAATAAATATTCCTTTTGGAATTGAACTTCTAGAGCTGTTAACTTTGGCCCACTCTAGTTTTTTTTTTTTCTCTCTCTCTCTTTTTAATAATTTTTTTTGTAAAGATAAGGTCTTGCTTTGTTGCCCAGGCTGGTCTCGAATTCCTGGACTCAAGCAATCCACTGCCTTGGGCTCCCAAAGTGCTGGGATTATAGGTGTGAACTATTGTGTCCGACTGCTTTCTGGTTTTTCTAGCATCATGTTATCCCAACTCTGTTCTCCATGTAAATTTCCCTGATCACATGGTTGTATCTTGGCATTTCAAAATACTTAACAGACTTTGTTTTGTTTGAATTTTACAGTGAACTTACATGACTAGGCATGGTCCCCAGTTCAGTTTTATAGACAAGGATTCTGCAGGTCAAGAAGTGAAACACAACCAATAACAGCAGGTGACAGGATTTAAACCTGGGTCACTGTACTTACTTTTTTCTACTCTGTCATTATGTGTATCTATCCTACCTCTGCAATGACAGATGGCCCCAGAGCAAGAACACTTCCTTACATCTGGTATACAGTTGAAATGTAAAAATTCCACACAAATAAATATGGAAAGAAGTTTTACCTGCTCCTATAGCTTCCTTTCAGAGACCTGGCACCCACAAAGGTTGGGTAACAGAAAGGGGATTTATATAACTTAAAGTAGAGAAAGTTATAGAGACTGTCTTAGCATAATATACCATGGAGTGGTCATGCTTGGAGATGCAAAATGTCTGATGGTCTCGGACATGGCTTGACCCTGAATTACACTAGTGAGGCAAGTTGCCTTGGGCAAAGCAAACTTATTGGACCCAAAGCTCTCATTTGAGAATTCTATTGCCTAAAAATTATAAAATATCAGCAATTTCATATGGTTCAGCCTAATATTTTATCACTCTTCCTTTTTCTATTCCAAAGCAATAATTTTTAATAATGTAAGCTACACACATACATGCTTTCAACATACAACGCCCTGACTATCATATAATGGATATTTCAAGAAGTAAATGTTCAGCATGTCTTCACCCCCACTTGAAGACATAATGTATCAATTAGGCTGTTCTTGCATTGCTATAAAGAAATACCTGAGACTGTGGAATTTATAAGAAAAGCGGTTTAATTGGCTCACGGTTCTGCAGGCTGTACAGGAAGCATATTGGATCTACTTCGTCTACTTCTGTGGAGACCTCAAGGAACTTTGACTTATGGTGGAAGGTGAAATGGGAGCAGGCACCTCGTGTGACTGAAGCAGGAGCAAGAAAGAGAGAGCGACGGAGGTGCCACACACTTTTAAACAACCGGAACTCTCTCTTCAGAATTCACGCACTATCTTGCGGACAGCACCAAAGGAATGGTCCTAAACCATCCATGAGAAATCCTCCCCCGTGATCCAATCACCTTTCACCAGGCCCTACCCCCGACACTGGGATTACAGTTCAACGTGAGATTTGGGCCTGGACACAGATCCAAACCCTATCAATATATTGGCCAGACGCTTGCAGCTATATGAAGAATACCCTGGTTACCCAGCCACAAATGCAGATGTTATTGATAAGGGAGGGGGGCAGGGAAGTGCTGGGAGGAGAAAGGCAGGTCTCTGGTGAGGGCTCCACCCTGGGGCCTGTGCCCACAGACCTGGGTGAGGGCAGGCACTCCTGCCTTTGCGCCCAAATGTTGCTTTTCCCAAGACCACCCTGGCCCGCCACGCCCCCATCCTGTGCCTATGAAAACCCCAAAACCCTAGTGGGCAGTCACACAAGCGGCTGGACATCCAGAGGACGTCAAGAAGAGCACGTCGACAGGCACCGGCAGACCCTGGCAGGCCACCGACTGGCTGAAGGATGTGGAGTTCGGCTGGGCAGTGGGAGGAGATCCAGGCCGCTAAGTGGCCTGACTCCAGGAAATACACCTTCCCACTCCATCTCCCTTCTGCCTCCCCTGTCTGCTGAGAGCTACCTCCACTCAATAAAACCTTGCTCTCATTCTCCAAGCTCACGTGTGATCTGATTCTTCCGGTACAACGGCAAGGACCTTAGGATACAGAAAGTCCTCTGTCCTTGAGATAAGCCAGGGGTCTAATTGAGCTGACTAACACAAGTCACCTACAGATGGCAAAACTAAAAGAGCACCCTGTAACACACGCCCACTGGGGCTTCCGCTGCAATCGTTCACCCCAGACACTGCTGTTGGGTTAGAGCCCCAGAACCCAGCCCTCTGCCTGCTCCTCTAGAGGTCTGAGCAGTGGGGCACGGAAGAAGCGAGCCCCTCCTGCTGTTGCACACCCTGCGGGGGGGCAAGGGAACGTCTCCTGTTTCATCATCAGGGATGTTGTATTGGTGTCTTAAATAACACTAGCATTTTGCCATATTTGGAGCTGCTACTGGGCCAGCTCTGTTTCCAGGCCTGCCTTTCCATCTTTTCCTTGCTTCTGGCATGAGTTCCCTTCTCTCTTGAGAAATCAGTTATGCATTTGAAAATACGTGTAGCTATACATACTTTAAACATACCATGTAGCAAGATGCTGCTTATTGGACGGTCTTTCACGTTGCTGGGAGCAGAGAACACCACAGTTCCAGGTGAGTGAAGTAGTGCAATCTCATACATGATGAAACCTAAGCAGGCAACAGCTTTCCCATAAGTAAGCATTTCAAAATGTATTTGTAGAAAGGCAGTAAAAGAATAGGATGCAAATCAAGCTATTTTTAAACCATCGTTTTCAGGGCCAAGAAAGAAAAATAAATTCTTTAAAAAAAATTATAAGGTCTTTAGTGATGTTTTTAGTTGAAGTAATTTAGAGATGATTAGGTATTGTTATTTTTGATTCAATTCTTTAGAACAAAAACTTACAGAAATAGAAAGCTTTGCCATTTCTTTTCCCCACAACTTTAAAAAGTAAACCATGAGTGTTGGGTCACAAAAACCTTTCTTTTTTAGTCTCCTTTTTGTGCAGATTCATCCACCATCAAATTACATTGTACTCCTTCCTCCTCTGACTACCTGTGGAAGAATGTTTATATAAATCCTGTCTTTTTGTCTGTTGCTCTGAGTAAACGGTACAAAATAGATGCCTTAGTCTGGTGATTTGATTTAATACAAATAGATATTGTTAGAACAATTCTTTACATCTGCGATATTGGGAGATTTACTTGTAACTTTCCTTGCTAAGTGAACAACAGCAGTAGTATTTGTTGTTTCTAAGATGTTTTGTAGTTTGAAAGATTTTATTTGTATCATGCCAAAGTTACTGCATTAGGAAGTACCTAGTTGATTAAAACAAAACAAAACTAAACTAAACAAAACAAAACTCCGTTAAATCATTCAGCTGTTTCACCTACACTAGTGTATAGGTGTTATACTTAATTACATATTTTGGTGCTGTCTGTTTTATTATGTGGCAGTGTGTAGTCCCAATATTTATGCTAATCGTATAGTTCTTTGGACTCCAGTTTTTCTATTTGTAAATTTGGATTCAAGTCTATCATGGCTGCTTTCAAAGAGAGCACTATATGCAAATGGAGGGTACTTTGATACCACTAGAGGGATGGGACAGATCTCAAAGAAACAGGATACACTGGCTCTGGGGTGAATGGGTCCTATGACTTGTAGGGCTTCGGAGAAGGACCTGCAACTCTGGGGCTAAAGCTCAGGGCATTGGCCATGCAGTTGAACATTTCTACCAGTTCTTTCCTGGGCCTGCCCTGTGCAATTTCCAACTTCTTCTCTAAATAAATGTTGAAGGTATGCATACATAGCAAAGGTGTGCCAAAGTGTACAGTTGCCCAGATTATTTGCACACTTTGGTTTGGCCGTGGCCAGTTGAAGGAGTTATGAGGAAATACATTGCTGCGGTGACCTTTGTCATTCATTTCTCTGTGTATATTGGTATTAATTGATTTTTTTGGCAGAGTTTAAAGTACTTTTGAACTTCTTCCCTTTCTTCTCTCTTCTGCTTCTTTTTCCAGACTGCTTCCGAGATTGGATGAAGAGAATCTATTGACAATGCTGTGAAGAGAGGTATTTGGAGCATGTTGGGGCAGGTAGTGTTGACTTCCTTGTGCAATCTAGGATTGAGTGGGGGATGCAGTTGGAAGGGAAGAGAAGTAAGACTCCTCCATCTTCCTGGTCCAGAGAAATTATGCTGGAGCGCCCTAGCCTTAACGAGAAAGGAGGTGTTTGTGTTTCCACCATCTTTGAGATCTGATTGCTAATGGAGCTACCTTTAAAGAATTCTGCTATTTACAATAAAAGTGAGATCTCCCTCCTCCATCCTGTGTTGCACAGCGTGGGATTGCACCCTTGTTCCTGGCACCTTTGCATTGCAGGAGCCTGCCTTTGCCTTTCTTTCCTCTCTGCACATCTTCTATTCTTGCTGCTTCTCTTTACAGAAAGTGCTGAGCTTCTTGGCGAGTGTCCCTCCCAACAGATGAATATTCAGCAGAGAATGGAGAGCTTCCTACCATAAGAATCAGGATGTGGCTGTTTATAAAGTTATTGCATTTTTTTTGAAGAGTGCCTGCAATTAGTTTTGGTGTTAGGCAGCAAAAACCCCAAAATGTTCTTTTTGATTTCACATTGCTTGCATAATACAGATACCCATTTACTGGAAGAAATCTTTGTGGGTAAGTGTATGAGTGTGTATGCATAAGTATGTGTGTGTGTGTGTGTGACTCCACATATATTTCTGGAGTGCCTTCTATGTGCCAGGCATGGTGTTAGTCAACATATGTAATTGAGAGTAAAACAGTCATGATCTCTGCTCTTAACCAATTTACAATCTAGGATGAAAGAGACCTTCCATGTTCAAATCCACAATGACATTAATTGCAATATGATCATTGTTTTGTTTGAAGAATAGCTAAGAAAAGCACAAAGAACTTACAAGATGGCTTAACAGAAGAACTTCATCTAGCTTACAAATATGGATAGCCCCTTTCTAAGAAAGCGGTATGAGTAAGGATGAATAGGAATAGGCCAGATAAAATACTAAGCCAGGAGTTGGAGGTGGACACGGGGGAGGGAGGTGACATTATACTGATAGAGAGGTGTAGAGAGCTAAGGAGGCTGATGAATGTAGAGAAAGTAGAAGTGTCACTGGATTGCATTTCTTGATAGGTAGAAATGTTGTATGAGGGGACAAAAACAAGGCCATTGGAAAGGGAAGTTGAAGGTGGTGGTGGTGGTGGTGGTGTTTGTGAAGGTATTCATATTATTGCAGAATTATCTGAAGTGCAGTTTCCAATGTTGACCAAATTCATGGTGTGACTGTGGAAGTTGGTGCTTGGGGTGAATGATGACAACTATCAGTGGGTATCAGGATAAGGAACTGCTGGTCAAGGTGTTGATGGTGCATCCAAGTGATGTTAAATCTGCTTAGCATGATGGTAAGGTTGGGTGAAGAGAAGACGATGAGTTGGGTGCTAAATTCTTTAAGGAGTGACCAAATGATTAAGTGAGGACTGGAGGGAGAAGAGGCTCTTACTGTCAACTACTCAAAGGAGCAGCTTACAAAAGAGAGTGCAGTTATTTGTCTGCAAGTGGCATTGGGTAGTCAGGAGGACATTGCCTTGGTTCTGATACTGGGATATTTTGAGTTTGATGGAAAACATCTCCCGGCCCCTGCTTGAGAGGAGAAGCAGTATCCTTAGGGAACCATGGGTTTCAGTGAAGTCAAGAAAGTGTGTGGTGTGTGTGTGGTGTGTGTGTGTGTGTGTGCAATAACTTTGAGATAATTATGGGTTAGAAACATGTGGATTAAGGAAAGAAGAGACTACCCTCAGGCATTCATCCAAACTTTGAATTTCTTCTAGAAACCTCCTCTCAAGTCACAGTCAAGTGGCTGTGATTGATTGATCCAGCAATTGCAAAATCACTCTCTTCTAATGCATACCATTTAAGTTAATTTAAAATGTAAGTTTTATTTTATTTTTGGATGGGGTCTTGACTGCATCCTGAAAACATAGCTGGTGTTTTTATTACCTTAGTGTAAGCTGTGTAGTCAAAAGAATAGTGGGAATGGTCACTGTGTGTGGATATTGTTGTTCTTGAGGTAAATTCTGTCCTAGCTACTAACCAAAGGATCTTTCAGAAATGCTCTCCCAAACCACTGCCCATTGGATAGCAAACACAGTATCTATTTTAGAGAAAATGATTGCATCAGATTAAAATGGTTAAATTGTCTTAACATGCCAGAATCTTATC
Organism: Colobus angolensis palliatus; assembly: GCF_000951035.1. Lineage (NCBI taxonomy): Eukaryota > Metazoa > Chordata > Mammalia > Primates > Cercopithecidae > Colobus > Colobus angolensis. The sequence goes on along the minus strand of NW_012115888.1, from coordinate 2,309,236 downwards.
TTTTCATGAAAACATTTTTTATTAACTTTTTTTTTAAAGGAGGACAACTGCTCTTCAGATTTTTCCCATGAGAACTGGAGATTAAACTTTGATTTTTCTCCTTTTATCCTCCCCATCAGAAGCTGTATATTTTGAGGATAACCACTTGGTTAAAAGCAAAATAGCCGTAAATAAACACACATACCTTAAAATGAATGAGCATTTCTGGTATAGTCTTAGATTTCACAGTGTCATACTGACTGGGTTGAGAAAGCCACCAGAATTTCATAGCTCAAAGTTCAGGTTTTATACAGGATTTATATGTCCTGTAGAATATTTTGTTTGCTGCAGTTTAAAATGATAGTATCTTCTTCTCTAGGAAACTAATGTTTAACAGGTAAGTGCAACCGTGTTGCTAACAGGAGATGGAGGAAAAAATGTCACCATTTTGAATGGGGCTTGTGTTTACCAGTACACAAAATGTATGCTTGTATTATCGATTATGTGAAAATATCTATAATTGTTAGAAAGATAAAATCCATGTTTGCCAAGAAAATCAATTTTTTCCATATCTCTCTTTGTGCACTGTGGTTTTAAAATTTCCTTCTCATTTTTAATGGTGTTTTCTGTTTAAAAAGCTTATTTGAAAAAATTAAACAGAAATTATATACATTTATTGTGTACAATGTAATATTTTAAAATACGCATACATTTGGAATGGCTAAATGTAGCTAATTATCATATGCATATTTATGATTTTTGTGGTGAGGACGCTTAAAATCTACTCTTTTAGAAATTTTCCAGAATACAGTACTGTTCAGTGTTATTAACTGTAGTCACCATATTGCACAGTAGATCTCTTGGACTTACTGCTCCTGTCCAGTTGAAATTTTGTATACTTTGACAAACATCTCTCCAATCTCCACTTTTCTCCCCACCAGTCCCTTGTAACCACCATTCTACTTTCTGCTTCTGTGAGTTCAACTTCTTTAGATTCCACATGTGATATTTGTCTTTCTATGCTTGGCTTATTTCACTTAACATAATGTCCTCCAGGTTCAGCCATGTTCCACAAATGACAGGGTTTCTTTAAGGCTGAATAGTATTCCATTGTGCATATATATCACATTTCCTTTATCCATCCCTCCATTGTTGGACATTTAGGCTGATTCCATCTCTCGGCTATTATGAATAATGCTGCAATGAACATGGGAATGCAGATATCTCTTTGACACATGGATTTCGTTTCCATTGGATATATGTGGTATGCTCAGAGGCGAGATTGGTGGATCGTATGGTAGTTCTTTTCAAATTTGTTGGAAGAATCTCCATATGGATTTCCATAATGGATGTACCAATTTACATTCCCATGTGCATTGTTTTCTGACGTTGATAAAGCAGTAGATCTATTCGTTTCACAAACCTTTATTGCGTGCTGACTATGCATCAGCATAATGGGAGGTGCAGTTGATACAAATGAAAGGCACAGCCTTGCTCGGAAGCAGATATGATAACTATTTATTAAACAAAGATGGCAGAAGTGTGCAACTGACTGCATGTGAGAAGAGTGACAAGGAGAGTAGAATCTAGGATGATGTATATTTTGGCTTGGGCTGTTGAGCTGATGAGGAATGTATATTTTCTGAAATGCAGTATACTGTCACCTTATTTCTAAGTAGGGTCAAGTTTGAGGCCAAATAAAACTTTCCAATATTTGTTCTTCTAGCATATTAATAAAATGTACTTTGTGATTATGAGCAGCTGATTTGAAGATTGATTAATTTCTACTCCTGTTACCTTTATAAATAAGAAATAAATTTCATGGACAAGAACTCATCATTTGAAATAGATGGTAACAGTTGGATTGTCATTGATTACATGAGGTGATTTACAAGGAGGTCCAGTACGTGCATGTAGTGTGCTATTCCTTGCCATGTCTGTTTTCTGTTCATTAATACAAATGTTGTTGTGTAGTTTTTGGTATTTTGACTGAAATTGAGAAAATGTATACACTTTTATATACACGTATTTGTATAAAACTTGGACCTGGAAAAGCAGAGGTTTCTAATAAATTAGCCAACATTTTCTTTGAAGAATTCAAGGTACCCTGAAGTACTTTCCTAATGATTGAATTGTTATTGTTGGAAGTCAATTCTCCACAGACTTTTTGTATTTCTGTGTCTCTTGTGAGTGAGCAACTAACTGGCCTTCATTCTGAACTATCTTGTCAGGGATATTTGTGTTGTGAACAGTCTTGGAACATACAGACGGTGTCTCTCTCTGGAGCAAAGGCCAGGCATGCTCACCGCCCATTATAAAGGATTCGGGCTCCCTGAATTCAAGATTCCTCTTCTATAGCACAATCACTGAACATGTAGGTACCATCTGGTTCTCTTTGCATCACCTTACAAAAATGGAGGCCTGGTTAACTGGTACAAAAAAATGCTAATGCTTTGGCTACTGCTATTGTCATGAGCACTAAACTGTTATTTTTCTGTGACCCAGGAGTCTTGTGTCTTCTACCAGCATTCATGAAACTTTTGTCAGGCTAACTGGTTAGTTTGCGAGAAGGGTGAACTCTCAGACCCTTCGCAGTTTTTTGTTTGTTTGTTTGTTTGTTTTGTTTTTTGTTTTTTGAGATGGAGTATCGCTCTCTCGCCCAGGCTGGAGTGCAGCGGCGTGATCTCAGCTCACTGCAGCCTCTGCCTCCCGGGTTCAAGCGATTCTCCTGCCTCAGCCTCCCGAGTAGCTGGGACTACAGGTGTGTGAGACCACGCCCGGTTAATTTTTTGTATTTTTAGTAGAGACGGAATTTCACCATGTTAGCCAGGATGGTCTCGATCTCCTGACCTCGTGATCCACCCGCCTCGGCCTCCCAAAGTGCTGGGATTACAGGCATGAGCCATGGCGCCTGGCCTCCTTCACAGTTTTTGATGGTTAATGCACTTCAGTGTCTTATCTTCCAATCTGTAGACTTTATTCTACCATAAAATATGAAACATTCCAACTTTTCCAGCACTGAGAGGATGGAACTCTAAGTTGTAGATTGACATGGTTTGGCTGTGTCCCCACCGAAATCTCAACTTGAATTGTGTTTTCTAGAATTCCCAAGTGTTGTAGGAGGGACCTAGCGGGAGGTAATTAAATCATGGGACTGGTCTTTCCTGTGCTATTCTTGTGACAGTGAATACATCTCACGAGATCTGATGGGTTTATCAGGGGTTTCTGCTTTTGTTTCTTCCTCATTTTTCTCTTGCTGCCACCATGTAAGAAGTGCCTTTCACCTCCTGCCGTGATTCTGAAGCCTCCCCAGCCATGTGGAACTATTAGTCCAATTAAACCTCTTTTTTTTCCCAGTCTCAGATATGTCTTTATCAGCAGTGTGAAATCAGACTGATACATAAATGAAATAACAAAAAGTCAGAAACTATTACATCTGCTTTTCCCTGTGATTGCAAATGAATATGGTGCCTGTGATACCTCACATTTATTACATATCACGATTTTTGAAACCTCTCACTGAGAAATATTGGAGTGTAAGTATACATTTAAAGCAATGACTTTTGTGAAATGTGAATATTTACTATCACTCATAGTTCATTTATTTTCAGTGCACTTAACTTTTATCTAGGCATCAGAAACAAGTGTTTTGCCTTCTTATTGTAATCAAGTTTATTGAGGTGTAATTTATGTGTAATAGATTGCATCCAGTGTACAGTTTGATGAATATTGACAGTTGAGTATGCCTGTAAGATCACCATCACCATCAAGATACAAAACACTTCCATCACCCCCAAAGACTTACATGTACCCTTTGACTAAATGAATTTCGATAATGTGTGTAAGCCCTTGATATTGAGCAATTTGGGAATAATTTCTGCTGAGGAGTTTTTGCTAGTTTCCTTATTTTATTTACTTTTTAAATTATCATAAGCATTAATATCTTATTTTTTTCCATTGGTTATTTGCTTTGATTTCTGTTTTTCCGTTAAGGTTCCTCTGTTTGGTCTTTCCTTCTCTTTCGTATCTGTCGGAGCAGAAAGACCAAATAATGTTTTCATGAGCTCACATAAATGAGATAAATAGAATACATTTGAAAAAACATCAGGACTAAGTTGCCTCGAAGGAAAAAAAAAGTCACACCGAAAAGAAGGTGGGAATTAGTGTACTTGAGTATGGAAATTGATTAAGCAATAAAAATATGATGACAATTACTTTTGTAATTCAGTTATGAATTATGCTTAAAATGTGTACTTTATTCACTTTAATTATGACATTTGATTTTAGAGTTTTTCCTTCTCTCAAATATTGATACATTTTCTAGGGAAGGCTTTATTAAATATTTGTTTTCATCTGACTTTTTATAATCATGGCTCTCAAAATCGAAGGATGGATTTTGAACAGTCGATTTCTCTCAGCAGTGTAAAATGAGTCACATGGGTCACATTTGTCTTGAGTCCCTTCAAAGACTGGAATGTGAGTAGAAATTGCAGAGCAACTTTCCCACGGCACTAACTGCATGTGAAGGACAAGACACTTCCATATTGTAATACCAAATATAAAATAATGCAAAAAAAAAAAAGTCTCTGGTTAGAACTGTTCCATTTGTCATATGCCTTCTAATTTATGAAACAAGAATTTTCTCTCTTCTCTCACCCGGTTGGAGGATCAGCTTTATTTTTCAAAATTTGGATGGAAATCAGTCTTCAGTCTGCTCTATCTGAAAAGAGAAAAATGCTTGCAACAGTTTGAAACACTATAAATTGGAATACTTGAAGTCAGTTATCGAGGATTTATATCAGTCCTCTTCCAACCTCCCGCTTCTTACTGATGAGGGTTTCTTTCTTACTTTGGGGGGAAGAATACACAGCAACGGTAAAAATGTAAAATAAAATGAGTTCATCTGATTAGTCTGCAATCTCTCTCTTTTCATTTGCATCTGGAAATTCTCAAGTAGACACATGGAAACTTGCAGCATGCACACTTTCTCACTATGTGTCTGTCTGCATATTCCATGCCATTTTCTAGCCATGCTTGTCTTTTATTAGGAATTAGATGGTCTGAATGAGAATAATTTAAAACATTTTTTAAAAACTTTATTTTTTTAAGAACAGTTTTAGGTTCATAGCAAAATTGAGAGAGAAAAACAGAGATTTCCCATATATCCCTCCTGTCCCCCTCACCTGGCCTTCCCTATTATCAACACCTCTGACCAGAGTGGTACCCTTGTTGCAATCCATGAGCCTATACTGACACATGATTATCACCCAAAGTCCAGAGTTTACTTTAGGGTTCCCTTGGAGTTGTATATCCTAGGGGTTTAGACAAATATGTAATGACATGTACACAGAAAAATAAGAATTTGAGGTCAACATCTCACCTTTCCTGTTCAGTATTAAATATGAAGCAACTGTTGTGCCTTTTCCAAAAATAGTCTGCCACAAGGAGCAATAAGTAATCAGAATTTAAGGGGGAGGAAAATGGAAAACTCAAGAGGCCTGCTTTACATGAACACACACATATTTTATAACTTCTCTTATACTTTAGAACATTATTCCACTGGATTCTGGATTTCTAGATATCACATGAAAGTTCAACTGTAATTAGGAAGTACTTAACTTATGGTGGGGCAGGGTAGCTTGGGCTCTGTTTGATAGAATTGGGTCAACTTGCCATGCATCAAACACTCAGAGCGAGTATTTTTTTGGGAATCATCCACCTGAACAGGGAAATTTTCTAATTTGCACTAAAGTGCAGTACATGCTCTCAGGACATGAGGAATTGAAGACAATCACACTTCCCCTCTTTTGCAGCAAAAGGATTTTTTTACACTGGAGATCTCTGTTGAATTATGCCTAGTTGGTATTATCCATGCAGGTTGTAAGTATGAGATGTTTTGATCCAAGAAAAAAAGCATTGTTTGCCTTTTTCTTGTTTTTGTTTGCTTGCTTATTTTTACTTGTTTGTTTTCACTACTGTACCAGTCCAAGGAATCACTGGCCAAAAAGGAGGACAAAGTCATAATTAGGAAATAAAGGAGGCTGGCGGGAACTGGAAAGACGTGAATAAGTGGTTCATTAAACTGAGAAAACTGAGAAAGCAAAGCTCAGGGAAAGCAAAGCTCACTACTGAGAAAGCAAAGTTCACTACTGAGAAATTGTAGTGGGGGTGGGAATAGGGTTGAAAGAGATGCAACTGTATTGTAGACAAAAGAAAGGCAACTTCAGGCACTAACTCATACAGGCAGTGCATCTGCCCTGGTTTTCCTTTCATGAACAGCTAAAATACTAGGTGGCACTGGACATGGTGAAAGCACCTAATAGGATGAGGAGGTTGGTTTTGAAATTTGGACTAGGTCAAGATTTCTGGCTTATAGAAGTTAGTTGATCATGGAGTAGTCAACGTTCACAATGGGTCTCAGCAGCTAAGGCAGGCAATGGGGAAGTCAGGCAACAGGGATCAGAAACCCAGAGGAGAGGTGTGGAGAACCCAGAGTCTAGACCTATAGGTCTGGGAAGAAAAGATCAATATGCCTGGTCAAAAATTCCAGGAAGGAAAGATTTGGATCTCAGCACAGGTCCTGAGTTGTGGGGTGTCAGGTACAAGAATGAAGCTTGATTCCAAGCTCAGTGCCACAGGATCTTCTCTTTTCTGCGTATGCACAGAACGGATGTGCAATTTTGACAAGGCCTGAGCATGCGGTTTGCAGAATGTAAGTTCTGCCTGACCTACGTGTGGTGCTTGATCAAATGGAGAGAAGTAAACATCTCATGCATAATTCAAACTGGAATATATTTACAATTACAAAGGAAAGCCAGAGGGGCACTGTCAAAGTGGATGGTTATGCTCAGGTAAGAAAAAGGTGTAATCCTCCTCAAAGTATCATTTCTTTACATTAAAGTCTAGAAAGATTTTCTCATTCATTTATTCATTAGTTCATTTATTCATTCATCAAATGTTTATTAAATGTCTACTACATGTTGATATGTTTAACATCTTGCAAATCACTTTAATAACTTTCATTATCTGTCTGTTTGAATTTTCAATAATGAAGTCCATCTCTCTAATAAATGTTAACAATTAAAAATGGAGCCACTGTTGAAGCAAGTTCAAGCTCTGGGGAATTATGAAATTTACCAGAAAACATTGATGATAATGGAGAGAAACAGGAAAAAATTGTAAGAGCCTGAGGTGATGGTTTATAACTAAAATATTGACTTGAGAATGAATTAACTGAACCATTTAGCTATGATAATAGTGAGGTTGGACATCCATAATGGGAGTCATGATTGATTGCACAGTCATATAGAAGTTGGTCAAAATCCCCAAACTGGATGAAGAAATCAATTTGGTGGCTTCCTTTACATTTATTATTTGAAATAATTTTAGCAGGGAATACTAGACTAAAAAATGTAATAGAGTTTTTTTCTGGGCTCTGGCTCAAGTGATTTGCCAGAAATAAAGTCTAAAAGGCTCTCCTTATTGTCATATTTGTGACTTGTGGTTTTTGAACCAGTTATTTTATTCTCCTGAAAGAATGGCTGTTGTTATTCAGTTCTGATTTTACCACAATGTGTGTGTGTTAGTGTGCATGAAAACAGCATAAGATGTTTTGGGGTTGCAAGGAATAAACCTAGAACTGAGGCATGCTCCTCTATAAGCAAAGACTATTTGCTATTTTGAGTAGCAAATTATTTTAAACTACAAATTCTACCCAGGTGGTATTATAGTATTTTTCTTGGCCAAACTAAATGTGAATTATTCATCAGATAAAAATTCTATTGAAAGGAGATAAGGTAGGGATTTTGAAAGATAAGTGTTGTTTGTTTTTGTTTTGTTCTGGTAAACATGAAGGACTTTGGACAGCAAGAGGGCAAGATGATGATATGCAATAGGAAGAACCATAAAGAAGAGGGAAGGGAAGTGGAAGGTTTCAGAAGGGAAAGTGAAAGGATTCATGTTTTCCTTGGAACTGAAGTGCCACTACATACTGACTCTTCTTTCCAAGTGAAATTATGAGGAGAATTTGTATTTATACATTTTGGTGTCCTTCAGTCTAATCCTTTATACCAGAACCATGTTAATTCAGCCCAGTCTTTTCTCTGATGGGTTACTCCCTATCTTCTTCTCCATTTGGTGGGAAGAGAAGAGGAAAAGACAAGAGGAAAAACAAACTAAAACTAAAAGAGCTATGAGAAATTTATGGCTGGGCGTGGTGGCTCACACCTTTAATCCCAGCATTTCAGGGGACCAAGGTGGATGGAACGCTTGAGTCCAGGAGTTTAAGATTAACATAGACAACTGGCAAAACCTCATCTCTACAAAAAATACTAAACATTAGCCAAGCATGGTGGTACACGCCTATTGTCCCACCTACTTGGGAGGCTGAGGTGGGAGGATCACTTTAGCCCAAGAAAGTTGAGGCTGCAGTGAGCTGTGATCACACCACTGCACTCCAGCCTGGGTGACAAAGTGAGAACTTGTCTCAAAACAAACAAAAAAAAGAAAATTCATGGCTGGGCTTGGTAGCTCATGCCTGTAATCTTAGCACTTTGGGAGGCCAAGGTGGGCAGATCACCTGAGATCAGGAGTTTGAGACCAGCCTGTCCAACATGATGAAACCCTGTTCTACTAAAAATAGAAAAATTAGTCAGGCATGATGGCACATGCCTGTAAGTCCAAGCTACTCAGGAGGCTGAGGCAGGAGAATTGCTTGAACCTGGGAGACATAGGCTGCAGTGAGCCAAGATTGTGCCACTGCACTTCAGCCTAGGCAATAGAGTGAAACTCTGTCTCAAAAAAAAAAAAAAAAAAAAAGAAAAGAAATTCATATGAAATATTTATCTATATTTTCTTTGTTGTTATTGTCCTTAATTGTTCATGAATACATGGACCTTTTCCTGATTTCTAGGAACCAGTGAATGCTAAAGCTATGCTGTCAAGAATGAAGTCTGTTGACACAATGGATTCATGTTATATGCCCATTGAAGACATGCAAATTCTACTATAGCTTGACAAGAAAATAAGAATTTACATATAGAAAATGACTATGCCTTTCATGTCACCCAGTGAGCATGTGCTCTGCCATGAGAATGAGATGGGTGATGTAAAGCTGTAATCTCAGCCTCAATTTCTGGATGTTATTCATGGCATGAGCATCTGAGTGTGCTGAGATTCTGGTAGTATTATTTAACCAGCCAGCTAATGGACTGGCCAACCAACTGACTTTTAAAAACTGCCCCTTGGCTGGGCGAGGTGGTTCACTCTTGTAATCCCAGCACTTTGGGAGGCTGAGGCGGGCAGATCACCTGACGTTGGGGGTTCGAGACCAGCCTGACCAACATGGAGAAACCCTGTATCTACTACAAATACAAAAGTAGCCAAGTGTGATGGCATATGCCTGTAATCCCAGCTAGTTGGGAGACAGAGGCAGGAGAATCACTTGAACCTGGGAGGCGGAGGTTGCGGTGAGCTGAGATCGTGCCATTGCACTCCAGCCTGAGCAACAAGAGCGAATTCCGTCTCAAAAAAAAAAAAAAGAAAAGAAAAACTGACCCTTATTTGGTCATTATTGCCCAAATACCATTTCCTGTGCTCTTTTATTCTTTTTTAAAATTTTTTATTTTTATATATTTATTTATTTTTCAGACAGAGTCTCAGTCTCAGTCCATTATGCAGGTGTATTGGGGAGATCTCAGCTCACTGCAACCTCTACTTCCTGGCAATTCTTACACCTCAACCTCCTGAGTAGCTGGGATTATAGGCATGCACCACCACACCCAGCAAATTTTTGTATTTTGATTTTCATTTTTTATTTTATTTATTTCTTATTATTTTTCTTTATTTCTTCTATTAAAAAGTGGGATGCATGTTCAGAATGTGCAAGTTTGTTACATAGGTATATGTGTGTCATGGTGGTTTGTTGCACCTATTGACCCATTCTCTAAGTTCCCTCTCCTCACCCCCGTCTCCCCAGCAGGCCCTGGTGTGTGTTGTTCCTCTCTCTGTGTCCATGCGTTCTCACGGTTCAACTCCCACTCATGAGTGAGAATATGCAATGTCTGGTTTTCTGTTCCTATGGTAGTTTGCTGAGGATGATGGCTTCTAGCATCATCCATGTCCCAGCAAAGGGCATGATCTTACTATTTTTTATGGGTGCATAGTATTCCAAGGTGTATATGTACCACATTTTGTTTATCCATTGATGGGCATTTGGGTGGGTTCCATGTCTTTGCTATTGTAAATAGTGCTGCAATAAACATATATGTGCATGTGTCTTTATAGTAGAATGATTTATATTCCTTTGGGTATATTCCCAGTAATGGGATTGCTGGTTCAAATTGTATTTCTGGTTCTAGATCCTTGAGAAATCGCCATACTGTCTTCCCCAGTGGTTGAACTAATTTACATTCCCACAAACAGTGTAAAAGCATTCCTATTTCTCCACAGCCTCACCAGCATCTATTGTTTCCTGACTTTTTAATAATCACCATTCTTGATGGGCATGACATGGTATCTCATTGTGGTTTTGATTTCTCTGATGACCAGTAATGACGAGTTTTTTTTCATGTTTGTTGGCCACGTAAATGTCTTCTTTTGAGAAGTGTCTGTTCATATCCTTTGCCCACTTTTTGATGGGGTTGTTTTTTTCTTGTAAATTTATTTACATTCCTTGTAAATTCTGGATATTAGACCTTTGTCAGATGGGTAGATGGAAAAAATTTTCTCCTATTCACTCTGATGGTAGTTTCTTTTGCTGTGCAGAAGCTCCTTAGTTTAATTCGATCCAATTTGTCAATTTTGGCTTTTGTTGCAATTGCTTTTGACATTTTTGTCATGAAGTCTTTGCCCATGCCTATGTCCTGAATGATATTGCTTAGGTTTTCTTCTAGGGTTTTTATGGCTTGGGGTTTTACATTTAAATCTTTAATTCATCTTGAGTTAATTTTTGTATAAGGCATAAATAAGGGGTCCAGTTTTAGTTTTCTGCATATGCCTAGCCAGTTTTCCCAGCACTATTTACTGAATAGGAGATCCTTTCCCCATTGCTTATTTTTGTCAGGTTTGTGGAACATCAGATGGTTGTAGATGTGTGGTGTTATTTCTGAGGTCTCCATTCTGCTCCATTGGTCTATATGTCTGTTTTGGTACCAGTATTATGCTGTTTTGGTTACTGTAGCCTTGTAGTGTAGTTTGAAGTCAGGTAGCATGGTGCCTCCAGGTTTGTTCTTTTTGCTTAGGATTGTCTTAGCTATGCAGGGTCTTATTTGATTCCCTACGAATTTTAAAATAGTTTTTTTTCTAATTCTGTGAAGAATGTCAACAGTAGTTTGATGGGAATAGCACTGAATCTAAAAATTACTTTGGGCAGTATGGCCATTTTAATGATATTGATCCCTCCTATCCATGAGGATGGAATGTTTTTCCATTTGTTTATGTCCTCTTTTATTTCCTTGAGCACTGGTTTGTAGTTCTCCTTGAAGAGCTCCTTCACATCCCTTGTTAGCTGTATTCCTAGGTATTTTATTCTCTTTGTAGCAATTGTGAATGGGAGTTCATTCATGATTTGGCTCTCTGCGTGTATATTATTGGTGTAAAGGAATGCTTGTGATTTTTGCACATTGGTTTTGTATGCTGAGACTGCTGAAGTTGCTTATCAGTTTAAGGAGTTTTTGGGCTGAGATGATGGGGTTTTGTAAGTATAAAATTATGTCATCTGCAAACAGAGACAACTTGTTTTTCTCTCTTCCTATTTGAATACCCTTTATTTCTTTCTCTTTCCTGATTGCCCTGGCCAGAACTTCTAATACTAGGTTGAATAGGAGTGGTGAAAGAGGTCATCTTTTTCTTGTACTGATTTTCAAAGGGAATGGTTCCAGTCTTTGCCCATTCAATATGATACTGGCTGTGGGATTGTCATAAATAGCTCTTGTTTTTGAGGTATGTTCCATCAATACCTAGTTTGTTGAGAGTTTTTAACATGTAGGGTTGTTGAATTTTATCAAAGGCCTTTTCTGCAACTACTGAGATAATCATGTGGTTTTCGTCCTTCGTTCTATTTATGTGATGGATTATGTTTATTGATTTGTGTATGATGAGCCAGCCTTGCATCCCAGGGATTAAGCTGACTTGATCATGGTGGATAAATTTTTTGATGTGCTGCTGGATTTGGTTTGCCAGTATTTTATTGAGGATTTTTGGATCATGTTAATCTGGGATATTGGCCTGAAGTTTTCTTTTTTTGTTATGTCTCTTCCTAGTTTTGGTATCAGGATGATGCTGACTTCATGAAATGAGTTAGGGAGTAGTTCCTCCTTTTCAATTGTTTGGAATAGTTTCAGAAGTAATAGTACCAGCTCCTATTTGCATTTCTGGTAGAATTCAGCTGTGAATCCATCTGGTCCTGGGCTCGTTTTTGTTGGTAGGGTATTAAATACTGCCTCAATTTCAGAACTTGTTATTTTCTATTCAGGGATTCAGTTTCTTCCTGGTTTAGTCTTGGGAGGGTGTATGTGTCCAGGAATTTACCCATTTCTTCTGGATTTTCTAGTTTATTTGCATAGAGGTTTTTATAGTATTCTCTGATGGTAGTTTGTATTTCTGTGGGGTCAGTGGTGATATCTCCTACATCATTTTTTTTATTGTGTCTATTTGATTCTTCTCTCTCTTCGTTTTTATTAGTCAAGCTAGCAGTCTGTCTATTTTGTTATTTTTTTCAGAAAACCAGCTCCTGAATTCATTGATTTTTTAGAAAGTTTTTCCTGTCTCTACCTCCTTCAATTCTTCGCTGATCTTAGTTATTTCTTGTCTTCTGCTAGTTTTTGGATTAGTTTTCTCTTGTCTCTGTAGCTCTTTTAAATGTGATGTGAGGGTGTTGATTTGAGATCTTTCTAGCTTCCTGATGTGGGCATTTAGTGCTATAATTTCCCTCTTAACACTGTTTTCACTGTGTCCCAGAGATTCTAGTACATTGTCTCTTTGTTCTCATTGGTTTCAAAGAACTTGCTGATTTCTGCCTTAATTTCATTATTTACCCAGGAGTCATTCAGGAGCAGTTTGTTCAATTTCCATGTAATCATGTGGTTTTGAGTGAGTTTCTTAATCCTGAGTTCTAACTTGACTGCACTGTGGTCTGAGAGATTGTTTCTTATGATTTCAGTTCTTTTGCATTTGCTGAGGAGTGTTTTACTTACAATTGTGTGGTCAATTTTAGAGTAAGTTCCACGTGGCACTGAGAACAATCTATATTATGTTGATTTGGGGTAGAGAGTTCTGTAGATGTCTACGAAGTCCACTTGATCCAGAGCTGAGTTCAAGTCCTGAATATTCTTGTTAATTTTCTGCCTTGTTGATCTAATACTGACAGTGGGGTGTTAAAGTCTCCCACTATTATGGTGTGGGAATCTAAGTCTCTTTGTAGGTCTCTAAGAACTTGTTTTATGAATCTGGGTGCTCCTGTATTGGCTGCATATCTATTTATAATAATTAGCTCTTCTTGTTGAATTGTTCCCTTTACCATTATATAATGCCCTTCTTTGTCTTTATTGATCTTTGTTGGTTTAAAGTCTGTTTTGTCAGAGGCTAGGATTGCAACCCCTGCTTTTTAGTTTTTTGCTTTCCATTTGCTTGGTAAATTTTTCGCCATCCCTTTATTTTGAGCCTATGTGTGTCTTTGCACATGAGATGGGTCTCCTGAATACTGCGCACCAATGGGTCTTGACTCTTTATCCAATTTGCCAGTCTTTGTCTTTTAATTGGGGGATTTAATCCTTTTACATTTAAGGTTAGTATTGTTATGTGTGAATTTGATCCTGTCTTCATGATGCTATTTGGTTATTTTGCACACTAGTTGATGCAGTTTTCTCATAGTGTTATTGGTCTTTATATTTTGTTGTGTTTTTGCAGTGGCTGGTACCAGTTTTTCCTTTCCATATTTAGTGCGTCTTTCAGGAGTTCTTGTAGGGCAGGCCTGGTGATAACGAAGTCCCTCAACATTTGCTTGACTGGAAAGGATTTTATTTCTCCTTCGCTTATGAAGCTTAGTTTGGCTGGATATGAAATTTTGGGCTGCAATTTCTTTTCTTTAAGAATGTCAGGCTGGGCGCGGTGGCTCAAGCCTGTAATCCCAGCACTTTGGGAGGCCGAGACGGGCGGATCACGAGGTCAGGAGATCGAGACCATCCTGGCTAACCCAGTGAAACCCCGTCTCTACTAAAAAATACAAAAACTAGCCAGGCGAGGTGGCGGGTGCCTGTAGTCCCCGCTACTCGGGAGGCTGAGGCAGGAGAATGACCTGAACCTGGGAGGCAGAGCTTGCAGTGAGCTGAGATCCAGCTACTGCACTCCAGCCTGGGGGACAGAGCGAGACTCCATCTCAGAAAAAAAAAAAAAAAAAGAAAAAAAGAATGTCGAATATTGGCCCCCAATCTCCTCTGGCTTGTAGGATTTCTGCTGAGAGATCCACTGTTAGTCTGAAGGGCATCCCTTTGTAGGTGACCTGGCCTTTCTCTCTGGCTGCCCTTAACAGTTTTTCCTTCATTTTGACCTTGGCGAATCTGATGATTATGTATCTTGTGGTTGACCTTCTCACGGAGTATCTTAATGGTGTTCTCTGTATTTCCTGAATTTGCATATTGGCCTGTCTTGCTAGGGTGGGAAACTTCTCCTGGATGATACCCTGAAGTGTGTTTTCCAGCTTATTTTCATTCTCCCTGTCTCCTTCTGGTACTCCAATCAATTGTAGGTTCGCTCTTTTTATGAAGTCCCATCTTTCTTGGAGGCTTTGTTCATTCCTTTCCATTCTTTTTTCTCTAGTCTTGTTTGCATGTCTTATTTCAGCAAGGTGGTCCTCAAACTCTGATATCCTTTCTTTTCCTTGGTTGGTTTGGCTACTGATACTTTTTTTTCTTTTTTTTTTGAGATGGAGTCTCACTCTGTCGCCCAGGCTGGAGTTCAGTGGCCGGATCTCAGCTCACTGCAAGCTCCGCCTCCCGGGTTCACACCATTCTCCTGCCTCAGCCTCCCGAGCAGCTGGGACTACAGGCGGCCACCACCACGCCCGGCTAGTTTTTTGCATTTTTTAGTAGAGACGGGGTTTCACCGTGTTAGCCAGGGTGGTGTCGATCTCCTGACCACGTGATCCGCCTGTCTCGGCCTCCCAAAGTGCCGGGATTACAGGCTTGAGCCACCGCGCCCAGCCTGGCTACTGATACTTACGTATGCTTTACGAAGTTCTCATACTGTGTTTTTCAGCTTCATCAGTTTGTTTATGTTCCTCTGTAGACTGGTTATTCTAGTTAGCAATTCCTCTTACCTTTTATCAAGGTGCTTAGGTTCTTTGCATTGGGTTAGAACATGCTCCTTTGGCTCAGTGTAGTTTTTTATTACCCATCTTCCGAAGCCTGCTTCTGTCAATTCGTTTATCTGATCCCCTGTCTAGTTCTGTGCCTCTGATGGAGAGACTTTGTAATCATTTGGAGAAGAGGAACTCTGGCTTTTTGGGTTTTCAGCATTTCTTCACTGATTCTTTCTCATCTTCGTGAGTGTGTCTAGTTTCAGTCTTTGAGCTGCTGACCCTCAGATGGGGTTTTTGTAGGGGCTTTTTGTTGTTATTGATGCTGTTGTTGTTTTTTGCTCGTTTGCTTTTCTTTCAATGGTCAGGTCCTTCCGTAGGGCTGCTGCAGTTTGCTGGGGGTTCACTTCAGGCTCTGTTTATCTGATTCACTCCGGTGCCTGGAGATGTCACTCAAGGAGGCTGGAGAAGAGCAAAGATGGGTGCCTGCTTCTTTTTCTGGGACCTCTGACCTCGAGGGGCACTAACTTAATGCCAGTAGGACTGCTTCTGTATAGGGTATCTGACAACTCCTGTTGGAGGCTTTCATCCAGTTTGGTGGCACGGGGAGCAGGACCCATTAACAAAGCACTTTGTGTCTTGGTGGAGGGGCTGTGCTGCTCTGGGGGGACACCCACTCATCTAGCCTTCCTGGATTCCTCAGAACTACTGGGAGGAAAGGATCGCAGAGACTGTGGGCACCCCTTTCCCTAGGGGCTAGGCCCAGGGAGATTCAGCTTATTTCCCTGAGCCTCTGGCTGGAGTTACTGGAGTTCTGCATGGAAGCCCCCCACCCAGTGAGGAAGGATGGGTCCAGGTCAGGCCTGAAGAGGCACTCTGGCCGCTGACTGCCACAACTGGTGTGTTAGGCTGTGGATACAAGTCTTGGGAGCAAGCTGTCCAGTCTCCTTGGCTCCAGCAGGGGAAAAGAGCAGCCTGAAGCTATAGAGATGGATGCCGCCCTTCCCCCACCCAGGGAGCTTTGCGTGTTAGACAGTTGCAAGTCCTAGTGCTGGCTGCTGCCCCTCCTCCAAGGAGCTCAAATGGCTTAGACAGCAGGCAGCCTCAGCTGTGTTGCTGGTTGCCCCTCCTCCCGGAGGAGGTTCAGTGGCTTTAAGCAGATTCCAGCTGTTGAGAATCTGTGTGTTCTGGGGTTGGGACACTAGGCCCCGGTGGCGTGGGTTCACAAGTGGGATCTTCCAATCCCTAGGTTGCACAGTTTTGTGGAAAAAGCACGGTTTCCCTGGCTAGGTAGCACACTCACTCACCGCCTCCTTTGGCTGGGGGGATGGTGCTCCCCTGCCCCACGTGGCTGCAGCGCCACACTGTTCTTCCTCCTCTCCAAGGGTCACACCAGCCTCCTAGTCAGTTCTGTTGAGAGAACCTGGACACCTTGGTTGCCAGTGAAGGAGTCACACACTAATTATTATTATTATTATTATTATTATTTTTTTGTGGGAGCCACCCAATGCCACTGTTTCTAGTCGGCCATCTTGGCTCCTCGAACTTCTGTATTTGTAGTAGAGATGGATTTTTGCCGTGTTGGCTAGGCAGGTCTCGAACTCTTGGCCTCAAATGATCTGCCCACCTCGGCCTCCCATACAGGTATGAGCCACTGCGTCCAGTCATTCTTTCTTTTATTCTTTTCTGCAGATTGGACTTTTCATATATTGTCATTTCCTTCAACCTGAGGAACTTGCTTTAACATTTCTGGTAGTGAGGTTTTGCTTACAATAAAATTCTCTAAGCCACTTCATTTTTGAAAGATGAACAGTTAACATTTTCATTGAGCATTTTAAAGATATCATTTCATTATCTTCTATCTTTCTTCTCATGAGAAGTCAACCATCATATTTATTGCTATCACCCTGAATATAATGCATAATTTTTTCTTTAATTGTTTTTAATATATTTTATTTTAATCATTAGTTTTAACCAGACTGGCTGAAAGGTTCCTAGATGGGTTTATCTTTGTGTTTGTCCTGCTTGGAGTTTGCAAATTTTTTGGATCTGTTGATGTATTTTTATTGGTTTTAGGTTTTAGCCATTATCTCTTCAAGTATTTACTCTGTTTCATTCTAATCTCTTTCCGGGACCTCAGTTACATATGTTAGATGATAAAATATTGCCCCAGAGGTCTTGTATGCTCTGTTCCTGTGTGTGAATTTATTCTTTGTTTCTATATTCCTGTTTTTAAGTTAATTTGCTTATTCTTTCTTCTGTAAGTCTGGCCTGCAATTAAACTGATTTAACAAAGTTTTTATTTATGGTGATGTATTTTCAGTTTCATAATTTTTACGATTTTTTTTTCTTTTAGGTTTCTACATCTGTGCTGAGATTCCACATCTGTTCATCTATTTTGTCCACCTTTTTCCCCAAATTTTTAGTCAGAATTCTATTAACTGTTTTAAAGCCTTTGCTGATTTCAACATCAAAGTCAACATGTCAACATCACCAGTGAGGGTCTGCTCCTATTTACTATTTTTTTTTTTTTCCTGTTAGCTGTGGGTCCTATTTCTATGTGTTTTTGTTGGCCTAGTAATGTTTGATTATGTGATAAACAGTCACAATGATAAACCTTTTGTTATCTTTTTATAGAGTGTTAAATTTTGCTTTGGATGGTGACTAAGTTACTAGCATATTCTCTTGATCTTTTGGAGGCTTGGTTTTAGAGTTTTTGAAAGAGCATCTATTTTAGTTTTCCCCTTAGTTCTGTGCCATAGACCTTAGTCATGATATGTGTTTCTTACTCCTAATGTATGGTCCTTGTAGAGTCTTAATGAACAGCAACGGTGTTTATCAAGCCCCTGTAACCTAGCCAGACTTGAGCTGTAAGCTGGAGAGACAAGGTAGCTGCTGATATATTTTCTCAGTTATTCATCCTTTCAGGTGCTGCTTTCTTCTGGATTGTTTAGATTCTCACCATGAAAATAGACAGTTTAGGTAAAAGCCAAGGATTTGAGGAGAGTTTGTATGCAGATTTGGCAGTAACCCCTCTGTGTCCTCCTTTTTTCTGAATATTTTTCTTCCAGTTTCATGTTCTGCTAGAATCTCTGAACTTGTCTCCCTGTCCTTTTCTCAAGAGGATGACATTTCTTGGTTGATTTTCATTTTCTCCTTGTACTGCTGTGAGCCTGAATGTGTTATCAGGGGAAAAGCCAACTAATTACGGAGCTCATCTACTGTGCTCCTTCAGTTTCTGCCTGCTTTGGATTGAACACCAGTGCCTTCAAACAGTTTAAAGAAACTTTGTCTGGAGTTCATAATTCTTATTATAGGAGATTTAGTCTGATACAAGCTATTCTACCACAAATGGAAACAGAATTTTTGCATAAACTAATATCTAATATTAGTTGCTTGCCACTCCTTTGTCATGTGCTGTGGGAGAGATTTATGTACCTTAGCAATGATCCACATAACAACAGTACAAGGTATCATTGTCATCATCATCAATCATCACGATCGTATTACTGAAAAGAAACTGAGGCACAGAGTGATAACAAACTTGCCCAAGTTTACAAAGTAAGGGACAGATGCAGGATTCAATGTTGTGTGTGTGTGTGTATATATATATAAATATATATACGTTATATATATAAAAATATGT
>NW_012115888.1:2253599-2290033 GCF_000951035.1 Colobus angolensis palliatus | reverse complement strand
TATATATAAATATATATACTCTTTTTTTTGAGATGGAATTTTGCTGTGTTGTCCAGGCTGCAGCGCAGTGGCACGATCTCCACTCACTGCAAACTCCGCCTTCTGGGTTAGCGCCATTCTTCTGTCTCAGCCTCCTGAGTAGCTGGGATTACGGGTACCGTCACCACGCCCGGCTAATTTTTTGTATTTGTAGTAGAGACGGAGTTTCACTGTGTTAGCCAGGAAGGTCTCGATCAGCTGACCTTGTGGTCTGCCCACCTCAGCCTTCCAAAGTGCTGGAATTACAGGCGTGAGCCACCACACCAGGCCCCAATGTTGTATATATTTTATATAAAGCTTGTAATTATGCCAGTGATTATCAGACTTGGCTGAAGATTGAAATTTCTTGGGGAGTTTTAAAAGTACTGGTGGTTTGATCCCAACTCTATAGATTTGTTTTTTAAAAAACCAGTTGTAACTATGACTTGGCTATTGAGATTTTAAAAGTTCCTCGGATGTTTCACATGTGCAGCTGAGACTGAGAATGATGCTGCTATGCCATGTTCCCATGATACTCACTAAATCCTGTAACTAGGTCCGTTGATGCTAATTTAATTTTTTTCTTTCTAAATAATTACAGAATAAAAAGATGTTTTATATAGTTACTATTCTGATATCATAATGATTAACAATGAAAGAAAGACTTTTTGAGTATCTCAAATTAGTTGTTTTAAAAAAACCGATCCATTGCTAAGGGTTTCAGTTGCTGTTATCTATATATGAGTGATAATGTTTATGAATGTAGTGACTATTTCTATTTATTATGTAATAAGAGCTTTATCCTTGTTCACTTGTTTTGTGAATAAGAATAGGAAATAAAATTTATAAGACCTATTGGATTACTTTTTTATCTTTGTTACTTAATATGAAGAAAATAAATAGCTAATAATGAGAATAAAAGCCAGCCCATCATGCAAGTCACTAGCTGGTACCTAATGACTGGTTGCTGATAGCGGCTGCTTCATGTTGATAGTGCAATAAAGGGCAACACATTGTAGGCGAAGAAAAGTTTCTACAGAGAGTCTGGAGGCCTCAGTTTCAGTTTGAGATATTAGGCTGGTTTTCTAGTGTGACCTGAAGGTGCCTCAACTTCTCCATACCTTCTCTATACTGAGGTAAAGAGACAATTCCAAGACAGAAGTTGGAATTGAGGCCCTTCTGGCTCCAATGTTTTATAATTATCAAATTATTTCCTCCTTGAAATACTCTTTCTCTGCTTTCTCTCAAGACAGTGAACAGTTACTAGAATAAGGCACCTATGCAAATATCAAAAGTAAAAAATCTACCATTTGAATATGTTTTTAACAGCACCTATTTTGGTGAGTAAATCCTGTAATAAACTGATGATTTGGAAGTAGAGTGGATGCTGCTAAAAGCTCAGTTCATCTGAGAAAATTCCAGATGGAGAAAGCTTGATGTAGGCAGAGAAAATGAAGAACTGTGGTAAAATTTAATGAATAGCTCACGAAGCCCATCTGACCCTCTGTGTCAGGAGGTAACCAAATGTGTCTTTGTTGAGAAGTCCTGTGACCCAGAGCTGTGCTTCCACGTGGCAGGAGATACTGGTACTGGTGGCTGCCTGCATTCAAGACCCTCTTTCCAGAATGGTGACGTTGTGATTTGCTTTAGTCATGGTTCCTATTCTTGCTGGGGGAGGTATGGCTGTAATAGAAAGGCAATAAACCCACCAGGAAAGGCTGATTTGCGTTGGCTGGCTGCAGCATTGAATTGGGAACAATAGATGGGATAATAATGCAGTGGTTGGAGGCCGTTTGGCTTTGACCTCGGTATCATTCATAGATTGAACACAAAGCTGTTTTTACTGGTAGTTAAACATTTGGCAATTGCTGATCAGTAACAATGTACTAGACGTTCTACTAGAGTAGCATGGTTCAGTGGGCAGAACACTGACTGAACTGGAATGTAAAAATATTTGTACTTAAGTATGTCTGTTTTGCTATTGATTGGTCTTGTGAATTTGGATTCATCCTTTGCCATCTTGGCATGAGTGTGTGTGTGTGTGTGTGTGTGTGTCTGTCTGTCTGTCTGTATTCATTTGCTTTGAGATGTGGAGTCAGGGGAGAGGGTACGTTCAGTAAGATGAGTTTGAAGTACTTAAAGGAATGAACCAAAAGGAAGGTCAAAATAAAAAAAAAGTTAAGAAAAAAATGATCAAGCTGAATGACAGTATATTTTTATGTAAAGGTTTTCTAGACAGAGTATTTGAAATATTGAGGCCCCAAAAGCTTCAATGGTTAAGACCCCCAAACACCAATGGTTAAGAACACCAATGCAATGAAAGGACAAAGGATTGTTGACTCATAGATTTACTAGGTACATTACATATTACTTTACTTTTTACAGTCTTTGGGTAGTGTTAATTATGTGAGTATATTACTCTGTTCTCTTGTTTGTAAATCAAGGTTGCCAGCTTACAGGTGGAATTTGAGGTCATATTCCATTCTTTGAAGAAGCCCTCTGACATATCAGAACTCTACACATTTTATTCTTTTTTTGCTAACTCTTACTTGGCATAAGTACATGCATTCTGGAAGGAATCTTTAGTGTGTGTGTTTGTGTGTGTGTGTGTTGATTATACTTAAGCAGCATTTTTATATACCTTCATTTTAACAAGAAGAACACATATACACGATAAAGGTAGCATAGGTGATGTTGGGAGGAACACGAGTAGAGAGTATGAATTCCAGGAATCTTCAGACCAGAAGTATTTAGGGTGAGATATAGGTATAACCCTGTTTATGTTCTACGGAATAGGGGAATTTATTTTCAGCTTGGACTAAATGAGTAGTTCCTCTCTTGATTACCTGCCACAGGAGTTCAAAGGTTCAAACTTTTAGAATGGTGGTTTGTAGCACCTGGAAGGGGGAGAGGCATGGGGAATGGAGGAGATGCAGCCTCAGAGGCAGGTAATCAGAACCAAGCACTCTACCAAGAATAAGGAAGGTGCAGGATTGTGTGAATAGAACTCTCATTCCCAGTCCACTCCCAGGAATATACAGCATATGAGCTGAAGCAATTCTTTCATTGGGAAAGAGTCAGTGCTTTGAATAAACCTTGTGAAAGTGCATAATCAGTAACACATTTTCTATAAAACAAAACCCTACAACACAGTGAAGGGGCAATCTAAATATAGAGGCCAGGTTGTATGGGACAGGAATTATATAAGATACATAAAAGGTAGGATAAGAAATCACTGAAAGAAGCTGTATCCAGAATGCAAGCTCTGATAATTTACTGTACCTGGGACCCAGTTCTAAGCTGTAATTCTCACTCTGGCACATGTGTTACAATATTTCACCTACTGGGAGTGCAGCTGCTCTCCCTAATCCAGAGGCAGTACAAGAGACAGAATAAGAGTTCAAGCTGTGCACAGTCCCTAATGCTGACTCCTCTACCTATTACCCATGATACTGGGCAAATTTCCTAAACTCCCTGAACCTCAGTTTATTAAATTGTAAAATGCAAACATTAAAGTACTTCCCTTGTGCATTTTTATAAGTACTAAATAATTCATGCCAGGAGATAATTCATGCCAGGAATCAGGAGAGTGCTCAATCAGTGTTAGCTACTAGTAAGGTGGTGGTTTCCTCTGAGAGAATGAGAGGCAAAAGGATTTCGATTGTTGAAAATGTAGCTGGGCCCTGGTGAGCCAGGAGATGGCTCATCGTGAAGACATATCACTGTATGAACAGACAAACGGATGCAGGCAACTAACAATACTTGGATTGGAATGAGAAAATTGACAATTTCGAGTGTTTCAAGAAGTATTGAGATTATTCCAACTTCTAAATTTCAGGCTTCATTAGAATTTAGCACTTTTCTTATAGATACAGATACAGGTTGATACATAGATATAGAAGTATCTATTTTGGTTTTGCTTCCTGGAGTGTAAGCTCTCTGAGGCAAGGTCTTTGTCTCACTCTTCATTCTATCCTGCCGTGTGCTTGGTGAAATACAGTGCCAAGATAGAAATACACTTTCGGTTGTGATAACATTCTGTAAAGGACTCTTGTTTCCTGGAGTTGCTTATTGTGGAATGCTAGACTTTGATGGCAGAATTTATACAGTGATCTACATTACTCTCTGTAACTGTGATTACACATTTTTTTTAAACCTCATGGCATTTTGAGATGACTAAAAGTTTGATTGAGTATGACTGAATTACACCATGTAATATAAACTACATTCATTTTACTAGGAAGTTAATGGAAGCTTAAATTGCTATAAAACCTTAAAACATTATTGCATATGATAATAAACTCATTTGCCTTCTAATTAAAGAATCAGTGAAAGCCCCTTGGTTGGATACGATATAGAAAAATTTCTGTTCAGATTTATCCTAGAATCCACTTCTTGTGTTCTACAAGTTATTTAGAAGTATATCTCTACTACTTATTTCTCTCATTGTTTCTGTTTTGAGCCATGATAAAATCCATTGGCTTAAGACTAGAAAACCCAGAAACAAATCTACACATCTGTAGTGAAGTCATTTTCGACAAATGTGCCAAGAACACACACTGGGGAAAGGACTTGTTTCTTCAATAAGGGGTGTTGGGAAAACTGGGTATCTGTATGCAGAAAAATGAAACTAGACCCCTATGTCTTGCCACATACAAAAATAAAATCAAAATGTATTAAAGACTTAAATCTAAGGCCTCAAACTGTGAAACTAGTAAAATAAAACCATTGGGGAAACTCTTCAGGACATTGGTCTGAGCAAAGATTTCTTGAGTAATACCCCACAAGCACAGGCAACCAACGTGAAAATGGACAAATGAGGTCATATCAAGTTAAAAACCTTCTGCAAAGCAAAGGAAACAAACAGCAAAGTTAAGAGACAACCCACAGAATGGAAGAAAATAATTGCAAACTATCCCTCTGACCAGGGATTAATAATTAGAATACCCAAGGAGCTCAAACAATTCAATGAGAAAAAAATCTAATAATCCAATTAAAAAATGGGCACAAGATTTGAACAGACATTTCCCAAAGAAGACATACAAATGGCAAACAGGTATATAAAAACCTGCTCAATATTATTGATCATCAGAGAAATGCAAATCAAAAGTACAATGAGATATCACCCCAGTTAAAATGGCTTATATCCAAAAGACAGGCAATAATGAATGTTGGTAAGGGTATGGAGAAAACCCTTGTACACTGTGGGTGGGACTGTAAATCAGTACCACCACTATGGAGAACAGTTTGGAGGTTTCTCAAAAAACTGAAAATAGAACTACTATATGATCCAGCAATACCACTGCTAGATTTATGCCCAAAAGAAAGGAAATCAGTATATTAGAGAGAGATTGACAGTCCCATGTTCATTGAGGCACTATTCACAATAGCACAGATTTGAAAGCAACTTAAGTGTTCATCAACAGACGAGTGGATGAGGAGATCTGGTAATATACACAATGAAGTGCTATTCAGCCATAAAAAAGAATGAGATCCTGTCATTTGCAAGGACATGGATGGAACTGGAGGTTATTATGTTAACTGAAATAATCCAGGTACTCAAACTTTGCATGTTCTCACTCATTTGTGGGAGCTAAAACTTGAAACAATTGAATTCATGGAGATAGAGAACAGAAGGATGTTACCAGAGGCTGAGAAGAGTAGTGGGGGTGGGGTTAGGGGGAAGTGGGGATGGTTAATGGGTACAAAAATATAATTAGACAGAATGAATTAGACGGAATGGTGGCAGAATAGGGTGACTACAGCCAGCAATAATTTACTGTACATTTAAAAATAAAAGTATACTTGGATTGTTTGTAACACAGAGGAAGGATAAATGCTTGAGGTGATGGATACCCCATGTGCTCTGATGTGATCATTATGCATTGTATGCCTCTGTCAAAATATCTCATATACCCTATAACTATATACAGCTACTATGGACCCATAAAAATAAAACATAAAAAATTATTTTTAAGCCAGGTGCAATAGCTCACGCTTGTAATCCTTGCACTTTGGGAGGCCAAGGTGGGAGGACTGCTTGAGTTCAGGAGTTCAAGACCAGCTTGGGCAACATAGCAAGATCCTGGCCTCTACAAAAAAAAAAAAAAAAAAATTAGCCAGGCATGGTGGTACATGTCTATAGTCCCAGCTACTTGGGAGGCTGAGGTGGAAAGATTGCTTGAGACAGGGAGGTTGAGGCTGCAGTGAGCTGTGAATGTACCATTGCAGTCATCCTGGGGGACAGAGCGAGACCCTGTCTCAAAGTTTTTTTTTTTTTTTGAAATTTGTTGGTTTGAATGCTTCCTTCAGTGTTTCTGTCAGGTCCCTCCTTAGTATCCTATACATATAATACAGAGTTCCATATAAAATACAAAAACTGGAAAACTTAAAAGAGATGGATAAATTCCTAAACACATACAGCCTCTCAAGACTGAGCCAGAAAGAAATTCATTACCTGAACAGATCAATAACAGGCTCTGAAATTGAATCAGTAATAAATAACCTACTAACTGGAAAAAAAAAAAAAAAAAAGACCAGGACCAGGCAGATTCACAGCTGAATTCTACCAAATGTACAAAGAAGAGCTGGTACCATTCCTACAGAAACTATTCCAAAAAATTGAGGAGGGACTCCTCCCCAGCTCATTCTATGAGGCCAGCATCATCTTCATACCAAAACCTGGAAGAGACACAATAAAAAAAGAAAACTTCAGGCCAATATCCTTGATGAACATTGATGCAAAAATCCTCAATAAAATACTGGCAAATCAAATCCAGCAGCACATCAAAAAGCTTATCCATCACGATCAAGTAGGCTTCATCTCCAGGATGCAAGTCTGTTTCAACATATGTAAATTAATACATGTGATTAATCACATAAACAGAACTAAAGACAAAAACCACATGATTATCTCAATAGATGTAGAAAAGGCTGTCGATAAAATTCAACACCCATTCATGTTAAAAACTCTCAATAAACTAGATAATGAAAACACATACCTCAAAATAATAAAGGTCATCTATGACAGGCCAACATTGTACTGAATGGACGAAAGCTGGAAGCATTCCCCTGGAAAACCAGCACAAGACAAGGATGTCCTCTGTCACCACTCCTATTCAACATAATATTGGAAGTCCTAGCCAGAGCAATCAGGAAAGAGAAAGAAAGAAAGGGCATCCAAAAAGGAAGACAGGATGTCAAAATATCTCTGTTTGTAGATGACATGATTCTATATCTAGAAAACCTTATACTCCTGGCCCAAAAGCTCCTCCAACTGATAAACAAGTTCAGCAAAGTTTCAGGATGCAAAATCAACGTACAAAAAATATAGCATTCCTATATACCAACAACAGCCAAATCTCGAGCCAAATCAGAAAGAATCCCATTCACAATTACCACAAGAAGAATAAAATACACAGGAATATAGCTAACCAGGGAGGTGAAAGAATTGGCAAAATATTGTTCAATTACAAATTATAAAGAGAATTACAAAACACTGCTCAAAGAAATCAGAGAAGACACAAGCAAATGGAAAAACATCCCATGCTCATGGATAAAAAGAATCAATATCATTAAAATGGCTATACTCTCCAAAGCAACTTACAGATTCAATGCTATTTTTATTAAACTACCAATGACATTCTTCACAGAACTAGAAAAAACTATTTTAAAATTTATATGGAACCATAAAAGAGCCTGAATAGCCAAGGCAGTCATAAGAAAAAAGAACAAAGCTAGAGGCATCATGTTACCCAGCTTCAAACTATACTACAAAGGCTACAGTAACCAAAACAGCATGGTACTGGTATAAAAACAGGCACATAGACCAGTGGAGCAGAATAGAGAGCTCTGAAATAAGGCTGCACATCTATGACCATCTGATCTTTGACAAAGCTGACAAAAACAAAAAAATGGGGAAAAGACTCACTATTCAATAAATGGTGCTGAGATAACTGGCTAGCCATAAGCAGAAGATTGAAACTGGACCTTTTCCTTAGACCATACACAAAAATCAACTCAAGATGGATTAAAGACTTAAATGTAAAACTCAAAACTATCAAAACCCTAGAAGGCAACCTAGGCAATACCGATCTGGACATAAGAACGGGCAAAGATTTCATGACAAAGACACCAAAAGCAATTGCAACTAAAAGCAAAAATTGTCAAGTGGGATCTAATTAAACTTAAGAGCTTCTGCACAGAAAAAGAAACTATCAACAGAGCAAATAGCCAAGCTACAGAATGGGAGAAAATATTTGCAAACTATGCATCTGACGAAGGTCTAATATCCAGCATCTATAAGGAACTTAAGCAAATTCACAAGAGAAAAACTAACAACCCCATGAAAAAGTGGGCAAAGGACGTGAACGTACACTTCTCAAAAGAAGACATACATGCAGCCAACAAGCATATGAATAAAAGTTCAATATCACCGATCATCAAAGAAATGCAAATCAAAACCACAATGAGATACCATCCCACACCAGTCAGAATGGCTATTATGAAAATGTCAAAAAATAACAGATGCTGGCAAGGTTGTGGAGAAAAAGGAACACATATACACTGTTGGTGGGAGTGTAAATTAGTTTAACCATTGTGAAAGCTGTATGGTGATTCTTCAAAGAGCTGAAAGCAGAACTACCATTTGACCCAGCAATCCTATTACTGTGTATATACCCAGAGAAGTAAAAGTCATTCTACCATAAAGACACATGCACACAAATGTTCATTGCAGCACTATTCACAATAGCAAAGCCAGGAAATAAATCTAAATGCCCATCAATGACAGATTAAATAAAGAAAATATGGTATATATACACCATGGAATATTATGCAGCCATAAAAAATGAGATCATGTCTTTTGAGAGAACATGGGTGGAGCTGGAGGCTATTATCTTTAGCAAACTAAAATAGGAACAGGAAACCAAGCGGGAGCTAAATAATGAGAATTTATAAACACAAAGAAAGAAACAATGGCCTGGTATGGTGGCTCACTCATGTAATCCCAGCATTTTGGGAGGCCAAGGCAGGTGGATCACTTGAGGTCAGGAGTTTGAGAACAGCCTGGCTAACATGGTGTGAAACCCCATCTCTACTAAAAATACAACAATTAGTCAGGCTGATGGTGCATGCCTGTAATCCCAGCTATTCAGGAGACTGAGGTGCAAGAATCACTTGAACCTGGGAGGTGGAGGTTGCAGTGAGCCGAGATTGCGCCACTGCACTCCAGCCTGTGTGACAGAGTAAAACTGTGTCTTATAAAAAAGAGAAACCAAAACACAAAGAAGGAAACAACAGACACTGGGGTCTACCTGAAGGTGGACGGTGGAAGGAGGAAGAGGAGCAGAAAAGATAACTATTGGGTACTGGGTTTAGTACCCAGGTAATGAAATAATACGTACAACAAACCCCCATAACACGTTTTTACCTGTGTAACGAACCTTCATTTGTACCCCTAAACCTCAGATAAAGGTTAAACAAAATGCATTGGTCTAAATGCTTCCTTCAGTGTGCCTATGAGGTCCCTCCATAGTATGAAATACACATGTATTGCCTGGACGCAGTGGCTCGCGCCTGTAATCCCAGCACTTTGGGAAGCTGAGGCAGGCAGATTGCCTGAGCTCAGGAGTTCTCGCCCAGCCTGGGCAACATGGTGAAACCCCATCTCTACTAAAATGCAAAAAATTAGCCAGGCGTGGTGGTGGGTGCGTGTAGTCCCAGCTACTCGGGAGGCTGAGGCAGGAGAATTGCTTGAACCTGGGAGGCGGAGGTTGCAGTGAGCCGAGATCACGCCATTGCATGCCAGCCTGGGTGACAAAGCGAGACTCCGTCACAAAAAAAAAAAAAAAAAAATGTCCAGCAGGCAACATGGCAACATTTGGGAAGGTGTTCAGTGCGCAGGCAAGGCACCTTCATTTTTTAAACTAGGAGTTCCTCAAAGCACAAAACCCAAAGCTGTCCCTTCTCAAAGCTGATTCAGAGATCCATGTTTTCAGGAGTGGAAGGTTTTTGTGGTATGCTCCTTTCTCTGTAATTTTTTTTTTTTTTAGACGGAGTCTCGCTGTGTCGCCCAGGCTGGAGTGCAGTGGCGCGATCTCGGCTCACTGCAAGCTCCACCTCCCGGGTTCACGCCATTCTCCCGCCTCAGCCTCCGAGTAGCTGGGACTACAGATGCCCGCCACCACGCCCGGCTAGTTTTTTGTATTTTTAGTAGAGACGGGGGTTTCACCATGTTAGCCAGGATGGTCTCGATCTCCTGACCTCGTGATCCACCCGCCTCGGCCTCCCAAAGTGCTGGGATTTCAGGCTTGAGCCACCGCCCCTGGCCTCTCTGCAATTTTTATAGTGAACCTTAAAGATGTCTGCCCTAAATGTTCTACATTATTCTAGCTTGTTCACTGGTTCAAAGGCTGTAGTATAAATTTTGCACAAATGGTTAATCTCAATTCTCTTGACCCTTGGAAAGGGCTCAATACACAGTCAGCTCTGGTTAAATTTCATATTTAATACATGGGTCTACATGCTGTCATTTTCAACAATACCTTTGTGTAAGAAACTAGGAAACATGAAAAAGTCACTTAGTTTCTCTAGTCCCATTGAAAGGTGGTGGGATTAGGTTAATTTTTGGTTCAATTCCTTTGAACTTAGAATTCTGTGAGTATTTTGTAAAGTAGCATGTAAGCACTATGAGGGTAGAAATTAAAAAGAAACTTTTTATTATGGAAAACTTAAACATATGCTAGATAATGTATCCCTATGCACTCATTACTCAGATTCAACATTTAATAATTCAGTTCAAAGTTAACATCATCTAAACCCCCTTGTCGTATTACTAAACATGTAATAAGCAGTTTGTTGACAATTTAATCTCCAGTTTAAAAACAAATACTGTGCAAAGAATTCTGCTTTTATCAAGACCTTCACAACCAAAGCCTGTAATGCAACGTTTAGATGCATAAATGCTACGAAATTTGGGGGAAATAAAACAACTTCAAAGTTGGCGCCAGACCTATGGTGTAAGGAATAAATGTTTTAATTCCTCTTTCCACTGTGTTTCTTCAATTTTTGAAATTCTTCAACTTTTGATAAGCTGAAAATGAAGAGAGAAAATGGGAGGTGCATTCATTAGCATAGAGATGGTTGTAAAAGGCAAGAATGGATGAGGTTGTCAGGAGAACCAGAGAAAGGAGGAAAGCAAGAGACTGAGAGAGTGACCCTGATAATTGATGACCATTCAGGCAACTAGGAAAAGATGAGCTCAGTAGGAGACTTAGAAGTATGTCGGCCTGGGGTAGTGCTCATGCCTGTAATCCCAGCACTTTGGGAGGCTGAGGCGGGTGGATCACAAGGTCAGGAGTTCGATACCAACATGATGAAACCCCGTCTCTACTAAAGATACAAAAAATTAGCTGGGCATGGTGGTGTGAGCCTGTAATCCCAGCTACTCAGGAGGCTGAGGCAGGAGAATCACTTGAACCCAGGAGGTGGAGGTTACGGTGAGCCAAGATTGCACCATTGCACTCCATCCAGCCTGGGCAAGACTCTGTCTCAAAAAAAAAAAAAAAAAAAAAAAAATGAAGTATGTCAACACTGGGAAATCAGCCTAGAATAGCTTGGGGACCTAATCCAGAAGCCACAGGAAGAGGATTTTTTTTAAAGGAAGTGAGTGGTGAACATTGTCAAATCCTGCATTTGACATACGAGAAGAGTGTCAGTGGCATGATGAAGGCAGAAGCCAGACTTGAGAAGTCAACAGAAGTTGACCAAGAGGAGACAGGACGGATTAACAACTATCAGAAGGAGCCAGTTCTTATGTGGGAGGAGAATAGCCAATAGCTAGTGGGTAGATGAGGAGAGCGAAGTTAATTATTTTCAAGACAGGAAACATTTGACAGTATTTAACTGCTTCTGGGATAAAGGTAGTAGAGACGAAAGACAGAAATAAATCAATAAGGGACTTTTCAGAGAGGCTACTGTGGGACTTAGACCACAGGCAGAGAATAATTTATAGATGGGGGAGGAATCATCATTGTGATGAAAGAGAAGGGAGAAATCTGAAAAATCTGATCTGGACACAGATGTAGGTACCTTTAAGGGTAGGAACTCATACGTTTCCATCTGATATATATGTGCTTTTATATATATACACACACACACACACACATACACACACACATATATAGGTGTGTATATATATAGGCATATAGATATACATACCAATATATAAAAAATATATATAAGTGTAATATATAAAGATATAAATACTATATATATTATACTATATATATAATTTTTTGAGGGAGGTGACAATGTGGTCTGTCTGCTGAGAAGCAGACTATTGCTATAATTTCAGTGAACACTAAATACTTACAGAATAAATGTTAATAAGCAATGTTAAGAAAACAGATGTATTCTGAACAATTTGTTGGTAATCACCTTTTTCTCCCTTCTATTTTCTTTTTAGCTTGCATTTTTTCCCTTTTTAATAACACTCAGTGATGGTACCTAAACAGAAATTACAAAATAAAATAATCATTTTTTTAATGGAGAAAAAATAATAAAATCAACCAACTAACCGAAGTGTTAAATCTATATTGGTCTTACTATATTCCGGAGAGTTTTAGTGGTAATACAATTCTTACACAACACATACATGCTCACACGCACACACACACACCCCAGAAATCAAATCATTCAAGATAAATGCACACTACAGTCAACCTGAAAGTCTTTAGGAATAAATACATGTTTCTTACTATGCTCTGAGATTGTCACCCCCTTGGATCTCATGCCTGATTCTAAAAACAAGTGAAGCCTATAAATCTCTAAGACCCAGAGTTTGTCAGCTGATTCTCATTATTCAAGGATGGGAGGAGAGCTGTTAGAGGAACAAGGCAGGGGAAAGTTAGCACAGCATTGTTAGAGATCTCAGTACAGTGGTTCCGAGGAGCCAACTTGCTTCGATAGGGAAGGGTTAGGGGACGGAGGGGCATAGTTGGGTTTGAATTTCCTTGTTCCACTTCTAAGGAAATGCCAGTTCCTATAGAGCATACCTCTCTTTCTTTTCTGTTCCCTTGCCCCATTTTTTCTTCTTCTTTTATTTTCTCCTGTCTTGGTCTTTCCATATCCCGAAGTTAAAGGATGGGGGTGCCCACGGGAGAGCAGAGTCGATTCAGGTCTGGTAGGATGAAGAGTTGGAATGAATCTTCCCAGTCCATGTAGCTTCTATGTTCTACCATGGAGGGAACTCATCTTTCTTTTCCAGTTCCTTTTTATATTGTTCAGCTAAAAAGGGAAGCATCAAAATAGCTTGTAAGCACCGTGTTGGTTTTTGTAAACTTCAGATTCATTTTAGAGTCATCAGAGACCTAACTTCTGGTTGTACCTATTTGATACCCAACAAGAAATTTTGCGACAATAAAATGAAACACTTATGCTCTCTGAATATCATAAACACTGTCAATTATGTGTTTAAATTCAGTATCTGTGTAATAATTAAAGAAGTTACAACGGGATAAACCATGTAGGAAATAAATGCCTGGAACTATACTTGGTAGATTTAGGGCATCTAAAGCATTGACTGGTTTTCTGAAAGACCATGACAGTTAAGAAATTCCCCTGCCAGCGTAAAATTAAAAAAAAAAAAAAAAAACGTTATAATACCAGATCTTTCATGTCTAGGAAGGAAAAGTTTAAATTTTGTACATATTCACACCATTTGCTCCATAATACACAGCATGTAGAAAAATGTTCAATAGATGTTTGTTGAAAATATATTTTGGAGTATGTATTCAAAAAAGAGGATGCGTCTAAAAAGAACCTGTAAAGGATCTGAAAAACAGCCACCTAATTGGTATGTTTCTTTCTTATTTTTAATTTGAAAACCAGAGCCACGTCACTGTTTTGGGGGAGTAACAGTTTTACCAGTTTCCTCTGCCAGCACCTTTATAGATGTATCCAGAAAGTCTCTGATTATCATGAATGCTTTTGCAAACATTGTGCAAAATAACAATGGCAGTTCTGACATATTTTTTTTTTTTTAATTTAATTGGCCATAGAATAGAAATGGTAGAAATCCTTTAAAAACATTGCAAGGGATTTCAGAGCAAGAATAATGCTCTGAAATAAGCATAATGGGATGAAGAATGATGACACTTTTTAGTGGAAAAAATTTTAAGTGATTTTATCCTTTTAAAAAGCAATTCAAAAATTATCCTGACACCGATGCTTAGAAAGTGTCTGTAATTTTTCTCTGGAGCACTATAAAATAAGAGCTGGTTCTCCCTGATCTGTGATAGTTTACATGGAAGGTTATCTGATCTGTGCAGAAGATCATGTACTTTTTTTTTTTTTTTCTTTGAGACTGAGTCTTGCTCTGTCATGCAGGCTGGAGTGCAGTGGCGCGATCTCCGCTCACTGCAACCTTTGCCTCCTAGGCTCAAGCCATCTTCCCACCTCAGCCTCCCAAGTATCTGGGACCACAGGCACGGACCACCACGCCTAGATAATTTTAGTATTTTTTGTATTAGCTTGGTGCAAAAACAATTGAGGTTTTTGCAATAAATACAGGTTTTCACTATCTTGCCTAGGTTGGTCTCCAAATCCTGGGCTCAAGTGATCTGCCCTCCTTGGCCTCCCAAAGTGCTGGGATTATAGGTGTGAGCCAGTAAAATAGTTTTGAATAACTCAGCGTATATCTTGTTATTTATAAACTTTATTTATGTGCTATATTTTGTCTATTAAATATTAGAAATTTAATTCTTGCTTTTTAGATAAAAATAAGCATAAATGGACATTATTTTTTTCTTTATGCCTCAATTATCTTGCATATTTCTTGGGGTATATAGCCTTTTCATCCCCACTTCATTTTAAAAATCATAAATATAGGCCTTTCTCTAGCCTGTAGGTAAAGAACCACATAGTCTTTAAGAGAGAATGGGGGATATAGAAAGCTTAGATACATTCAGTCTCTCCTTGAAGTATAATGAGAGATAACTGTATACAGTAGTTGATTTTTATTAACAGATTATGTATCTGTGTTTGTTTTATTTCGGGGGTTAAGTTTCAAGTATTGGATGGTTCTCCCTCTTTGAGTTACCATTTGTTTCTGCTTATAACCTACTGATCATGCCTTTAGTACTAGTAAACATTGAAAAGGGAAAGCCTTGGGTGGCTTGGAAAGGCTTTGATGTAAATATGTGTTGCTGAGATGGGGAAGTGAAGGTGTCGGATTATGCATGACTTTCACAGGTGTTCTTGTACCACATTCATGTCCCCTCAGGTGAGTTAAGTAAAATTGGCTATTTAGTATCAAGGTATAATAAGGTCTCAGAACTTTGAGTCACTCTTTTCATTGACTGTCACAGACTTCAGTTTAAGCTCTATTTATTGAAGACTATCACTATGTTATTCTCATTGTTAATTTTATTCCTGAAGCACCAATAATCCAAGTGATTAGATTATCCTTAATGTTATAGCAAGGAAAACTTTTCAACAATGTTAATATTAAATGAACTTGTATTCAATATCATTGTCACATGAGTTACAGGTCTTGCTATCATGTTCTGCATTCAATAAAATACCAGAAGACAAGTCAAATATGGGCCCATATCAAATGGGGGCCAATTTTTACTTTGAAGTATTAAAATCTAGTTTCTTTAATACTTAGTATGATGTTAATTAGAGGCCAATATAATAAAATGTAAATTTATTTTTATTTTCTCAATAAAAAATAAAGAAAACCCATCAAAACAACGCTTCAAGTATTTGTTTCAAGTACAGACTAATATCTTCATATGCAGTGAAGTGTTGCCAAGTTCTCAGACTCTTTTAGGACCTTTGATTTTGTATCAGCAAAATCAGAATTAGGAAAGAAATGTTGAGAAGGCAAATTGCTTAGAATTTGAGTAATTCTAAGTTTAACATTTATATTAATTTATTGAACTGAGAAGTTGAGTAATTCTTAATTTAATAATTAATGGCATAAGTATGTGGAGCATTGGTCTTCAATCTTTAAAAGGTTTTAAATCTTTATTTCTCATTTATTTTTATGTGGACATCTAAGTTTTCATTACAAGTTTAAATAGTTGCAAAAGATGTTTGACATATTGCAAATTTTGTTTTTTTAAAATAAAATAACTAGATCATTATTTTAAATATGTTCAGCACAATGGCAATAATATAGTAATTTAATATCTTCTACCAAATATTTAAAAATATATGAAAGCTCTTTAAAAGGTATTTTAGTGTCTACTTTATCTTCTCAACAAATTTTATGTCTTTTACCCAACATAATTTTCTCCAAATGTGATACATATTTTTGTGCTTGAAAAACTTTATTTCTTCTGTGCTTCTCTGCAACCTATGTATACATATATGTATATAATGTAAAAATTGAAATAAATATTTTCATATTCTCCTTACCAGCCCAGTTTACCCTCAGAGTACCTGATAAATGACTCGTTGCCAAATCAGTTGGGGATTTTTCCTCAGACATTTAAGTTGTCTAACATGCAGCTTCATAAAATGTCAAATTTGCACAGAAAATACGTTTTTTATTATTGTGAAATGCAAACATTCAGAATATCTGAGGCAGACAGAATTCTGAAATGTTCCACGCATTTCCTGTCCCTCAGAGGCACGTCCCGCATCTGCCCCTCCCTGAGTGTGGGTGAAACCATGAAATTAACATGCCCACAAATCCCTGATGAGGTTAGGAATACCCTGCACAATGGACATTAAGTACTGGGTCTAATTCAATCATCTGAGCTATCATAATGACAGATAACTGTATATAGGAGTTGATTTTTATGAACAGATTATGTATCTCCATTTGTTTTATTTCAGGGGTTAATTTTCCAGTTTTGGATGGTTTCCCCTCTTTGAGTTGCCATTTGTTTCTGCTTATAACCCCTGAAATGATGGAGCTCTCCAGCCTGAGGGAGATTTGCTCCCTTTCCCCCATGTGGGAGATTCTCCTGTGCCGGCTCTGCAGATCCGGGGAGTCCCACGACTAGACCTGGGAGAAACTTTGGGAGCTGAGAGCATCCTCACAGCAGCAGGCAGAACAGACAGGCGGGCCTGGGTCTCACAGCCCTAAGGCATCGAATTCCACCAACCAACCTGAATCAGATCACAGCCAGACCTTTCCCAGGTCAAGGCAATGTCCACACAGCCAGGCCCACTCTAGAGGTCCATTGTGCGACTGTGAGCAGGAGGCAGTCACTCGGCCTAGTGGGACTTCTGATCTGTGAGTTGGGGTTTGATTTAAACACCCAAAATTTGTGAGAATTTATTATGCATTGATCTAAAACTAATACACTCTCCATACACAAGTTTCTTCACATTGTGGAAGTCAGAAAAACCAGTGTGTGTGTTTGTGTGTGGGAGTGGGAGGCAGGGACACACTTTCTGTGTCCAGTTGTGGCTAAACTATGGCTCAGCAGAAACACTGCAGCCAAAATCTTTGAAGGGTTCTCATTGAAGATCCATAATCAAACCATCCCAGTCGGAACTTCTGCCTCTACAGTACTGTCTTGGAGCAGACCTGAATCCCACCCGTGGAGACGGGCAGGCAAGCAGGTGTGTCTGCTGAGATGTTCGCCATGCCCCGAGGTCCGAAGGGCAGCAACGAGGTTGGAATCCCTGAAGACCTAGATGGGAACTTGGAAGAACCCAGGGATCAGGAAGGTGAGCTCACGAGTCAGGATGTCACGGACCTCACAGAAGGTGACAATGAAGCCTCAGCCTCAGCTCCTCCTGCCTCCAAAAGACTGAAAACAGACAGCAAAGGAAAGAAGGAGAGGAAGCCCACCGTGGATGCAGAGGAGGCTCAGAGGATGACCACCCTGCTGTCCGCCATGTCTGAGGAGCAGCTGGCCGGCTATGAAGTGTGGCGCCGCTCAGCTTTCCCGAAAGCACGCATCGCACGTCTGATGCGGTCTATCAGCGGCAGCTCGGTGTCTGAGAACACGGCCATTGCCATGGCCGGAATAGCCAAGGTCTCTTGGTTGGAGAGGTGGTGGAAGAGGCCCTGGATGTGTGTGAGATGTGGGGAGAAACGTCCTGGTTGCAGCCTAAGTATCTAAGGGAGTCTGTTCGCAGGTTAAAGCCCAAGGGCCTCTTCCCCAACAGCAACTACAAAAAAGAAATCACGTTCTTCTAGGCCGAAGGCCAGAGGGAAAAATCTGTTTGTGCAGGAATAAGTACCGCATCCAGTCTTGGTGTGATAGGACTATGTTTGCTGGAGTTTCTGCATCTGTCTACCCTGGATTTGCCACAATCTTAACGTCTTTTTCAAATTGTGACACTGTTTCATAATCGCCTTGAGTAAATAATTGGGTCACCTAGGACATATTGAGTCATCTTTATGTGTCTTCCTAGTTGGAAGAAGAAAGGTCTATGGGCCTTGATCATTCTGTAGACAGATAGCTGCTTTCA
Organism: Colobus angolensis palliatus; assembly: GCF_000951035.1. Lineage (NCBI taxonomy): Eukaryota > Metazoa > Chordata > Mammalia > Primates > Cercopithecidae > Colobus > Colobus angolensis. Next base: position 2,271,574 of record NW_012115888.1, on the reverse strand, counting down.
GAGAGGGAAATCCCTTCCAAGAGTCCTGTATGGTTTCATACTGAAGCCTGGAGCTGCTGTATTTTAGCTTTTATGCTTATGTCTGGGTTTCAGTAAGTGAAGCCTCCAAAAACTTTTCCCTTGTGATATTCTGTCCTGAAGGCTGTGCCTGAGCAGGGGCACTGGAATTGTTGTCCTTGCATGTATTTGAAATTCTGGTATGGGTTTTGGTGAGTCATCATAAAAACAGTTAAACTGTTTTCCAGCCTGCAGAAATAAAGATAAAATCACAAAGCATTTTTTTCTCTCATTTGACTGTTCTCATATTCCTACCTACTGTGCTTTATGTCAGCTAGTGATCCTTTACTTTATTATAAAGTAACATAATATAGGAGCATCTTATAAGACTAGAGTGACAGAAACAGAATCCAAAAACCACCTTTCTGCAAACAGCCATTTGTAATGATCATCTAAGCTATTTAAAAGACACAGAAAGAGCACATTGATAGCTCAGGTTTGCTGTGGTGCTTCTATAGGTACCCAAATTTAGTTCAAAACATTGCTTTAGAGTATTCTTTTTTTTGTTTTGTTTTTAAGATGGAGTCTCGCTCTGTCACCCAGGCTGGAGTGCAGTGGCATGATCTTGGCTCACTGCAAACTCTGCCTCCCGGGTTGACACCATTCTCCTGCCTCAGCCTCCTGAGTAGCTGGGACTACAGGTGCCCATCACTATTCCCGGCTAATTTTTTGTACTTTTTATTAGAGACAGGGTTTCACCGTGTTAGCCAGGATGGTCTCGATCTCCTGACCTCGTGATTCGCCCGCCTTGGCCTCCCAAAGTGCTGGGATTACAGGTGTGAGCCACAGCACCCAGCCTAGAATATTCTTGATTTTATTCATTCTACCAGTGATCCGTTCAGAAAATCAAACCCAAGTACAGCAACAGAGGAAAAGAAGTTATTAAAATATCAGACAAAGTAGGTTCAACAGGAGTTAAAAAGTTATTCCACACTCCAGTTGTTCATCCTCTACTTTACCTTTACTTTTTCATCATAGAATAAAGACCTGAGATTTATTATGGAATCACTGTGAACTTTCCCAGCACAGCTCCCAGATATCCACGGTGCTATATCAGGATCTGTTTACCTTTGCCATGTGCCCCCTGAATCACAGAGTATAAGCAAAAAGGATCTAAAAGCTCCCACAGTTCAGTTCTCATATCGAGTGGAGAATAAAATCTATTCTTTCTTCTTGAAGCCAAAGATACCTCCACAAAATGTTTTATTTCCTCATACACTCCGCTTTTGCTCTTAAAATAGAACTTATTGTACATAGAATCTATCTTTGGTTGAGCATTACATAAATTTCTAAACTTTACCAAGCATGGGGAAATTCTGTTTCATACCTCCATATTCTGACATTGTTTAGCTTTCCTTTTATTTTACCAACTTCCTTGTAGAGGCGTATAACAAGTTAGACTAGTATGTCTTAGAGAGACTCAAGGAGGGTCCAGGTTCTTGGAAGAACTGATGGAGATGGGAGGGCCTTCTCAGGAATTAAAGTGCTTGAGCAACCAAAAGAAGTAAGATCCAAGAGACGCATTATCTCCCAGTCTTTAGATTGCTGTCAGCTCATTCCTTTCCCATGGCATTGAGGAGTCTTGGGAGCTGTGTTCTGGCAGATGTGGTAGGCCAAGCAGTCTCTTAACACTAAAGAAAACCTGGCCCAAGCAGCCTGAAGTGGGATGAGCCACTGCAGAGAGCAGTGACAGTGGTGATTGGACACATGAGCTCAGAACTTTTTTCTAGCCCCCCATAGAACTCAGTGCTTTGAGTGGGGTCTGAGTAAAGCTGAACTGATGAAGACAGAACAAGTTCCCATCAAGATCTCAGAGGTCAGCTCAGGAGCAGGAACACAGTGCTGTTTCTCAAAGAGGAAAAATGGATTAGCTGGGAAGTTTGTTTCCCTACACATTCAAAATCTTCTCAATATATAATATCATATAGCCACAGCTCTCAAGAAAGGAATCTGTAGAAAGTGGTATCTTTCCAGGAGAAATCTTTCATACCTTTCATGGCTGGTTATATTACATGTTAATGACAATGAAGTTTTTCTTGGAGCTTCATTACTATTCTTAATGTCTATCTCATAATGTGCCTTTGGAGACTGCCTAGAAAAATGTGGTGTCTGATTGGTGCTGGTAAGGTGGTGATGAAATTCCTAACAAGTAAAGTGATTGTACTTGACTATTTTCAATAATTTTGTATTGTGGGATAAGCTTAACATCCTCATTGCCTGTCTTTGCCCTACAAAAGTACTTACCATATGCCCAAATAAAGTTTGAGCAATTTAGCTCCACTATTCTGAAGCACATATTATCTAAGGTCTAGTCTTTAAAAGTACAAAGTAAAAAGTTTAAAAGTATAACTCACAAAAAGTTGTAGCCAAACTAAAAAAGCTGAAATGATAAATTTGATGGATTTGAGTACAATGCAGAGTGCTAACATACATATGTAGGGGAGAAGAGGGCAGGGCTCTTATAAAATGAATGCAGTCAAATCTTTTATAATAGTTTCTTAAGTAACATGAATATTAGAGAGATGATTCATGAAATTTTAAGTCAGTGCCATGTCTAGGAATATCAAGACATAGTAAGACATTGTAAAGAGTATTTTTTTTCTGAATGAATCTATTAAAGAGATACATAAGGTGTTTCTTTTTTTACCCCTACTTACTTAGTTTTTCTTAGTCACATATTCAAGGGAACATACTAATGTTTGGTAAAATGGTGTTTGTCAAATTCTACTTCTCACTTTCACCTACCATGCTGTTCAACTATTGTATATGTAAGTATTAGAAATTCGAGGCCGGGCGCGGTGGCTCAAGCTTGTAATCCCAGCACTTTGGGAGGCTGAGACAGGCGGATCACGAGGTCAGGAGATCGAGACCATCCTGGCTAACACCGTGAAACCCCGTCTCTACTAAAAAATACAAAAAACGCCGGGCGAGGTGGCGGGCGCCTGTAGTCCCAGCTACTCGGAGGCTGAGGCAGGAGAATGGCGTAAACCCGGGAGGTGGAGCTTGCAGTGAGCTGAGAACCGGCCACTGCACTCCAGCCCGGGCGACAGAGCGAGACTCTGTCTCAAAAAAAAAAAAAAAAAAAAATTCGAGTATTGTTAATTTTAATATACTTTCACCAAAGTAGTATTTTTAATGAGAAAGTCATAATCTCATCAGTAAGCCCTTTCTAAAAAATCCAACAGAAAATATCAACTAGTAACTGATTATGATAAGAAAAGAAAACCCAGAAATAATCCTAAGGCAGAGCAACTTCAGGCTTCAATGTGAAACCATCACAGTCTCTTGGGAGGTGTTTCTCTCTCAAAGCAGCTGTCTGTTCCAAAGGTGCTCAGGCACCATGCACTTTTCTTCTTCCAACTGGGAAGGTGTAGAAAAATGATTCAATTCGCTCAAGGAGGAACAAATATTTAGTCAAAGTGATTATGAAAAAGGCTGCTTCCATGATCTAGGTGAGACCATGTCCGAGTTTGAGGAAGGCATTAAAATCCAGGGTGGGTCCAGGATAGACTGAGATGTGGAAGCTCCAGCACACAGTCTTCTGTCGTAGGAAGATGAGGCCAGTACTTCTTCCTTCAGGAACAGGATTACTTTTCTAGTCTTGGGCTGAAAATCACATAATTTTTTGGTACTTGATAAAAATGTGGCCCTTAAACTTGAATGTGCAGGCAAGTTTTCTCAGGGGCATCTCTTTTTCAAATCTCACACATGTCCAGAGCCTCTTCTACAACCTGCGTGACCAAGGCTTTGACCATTCCAACCATGACGACGACCACACGCCGGGATATAGGCCAGCAGAGATGGACTGCATCGGACTCCCAGTGTGTGCCTCTAACTCCCTTCAACACACAGATATACCCCACTAGATTCTACTCACACTGCTTCCACAATGTGCAGTAATTTGTAAATAGAGAGGTTATTCAAATTGTAGACAATGAAGTTTAACGTATTTTCATAGCAAACTAGTGGAAACGTCACAGGAGACAGGGAGCATTGAAAACACAGAGCTGCATACACAAAACCTCCAAGTACACCTGCAATCTACTGTCTCACAAAATGCAATAAACATCTTTTAGCTCTCATTAATAAGAAATTTATTTTGTTTACGGAACCCATATGCAGATATAGTAAAGAAAAAAACAGATTTCTTTATAATTTTATAGAGTTGAACTGAAACTCGCTCACAGACACATTTCCGCTTGACACTAGTGCCTTGGGAGCCTCAAGGTAGATGAGACGTTTCCTAACAGAAGCACACACAGACACAACCGCCACCTGATTTCTGCCTACGTTTCCACTGGCAATCCTATGCTTAGCTACCTTTGGACCCCAGGAGGGAAAAGAAACCAAAACAGAACAAAACTTCTCACATCAGAACTACCAGTTACAGGGGGAAGGGAAAAAAGAAAACACAACCAAACAGAAAAGAAGTCCTCTAGAGTGCGACGTTTCCCAGGAGCGTGGGCTCTTACGCACCCTCTCCACGGATGCGGCGGGCCAGCTGCATGTCTCCGGGCATAATTGTGACGCGCCCGGCCTGGATGGCACACAGGTTGGTGTCTTCAAAGAGGCTCACCGGGTAGGCCTCGCTGGCCTCCTGCAGGGCGCCAATGGCCGCGCTCTGGAAGCGCAGGTATGGGCTGATGGCCTGAGCGATCTCGCGCATGAGACGCTGGAAAGGCAGCTTGCGCAGGAGCAGCTGCGTGGACTTCTGGTACTTTCTGATTTCCAGCAGCGCCAGGGTGCCAGGCCTATAGTGGTGAGGCTTCTTGATCCCTCCTCTAGGCGGCGCCCTCTTGACTGGGGCTTTGGTGACTGGGGGCTTCCTGGGGGCCTGCCCCTGCCCGGCGGTGGCTTTGGGGGCGGCCTGCTTGGTGAGTGCCGTGGTGCTGGGTCGCCGCCTTTCCGCTCTCCTTGGGCTGAGCCTGGCCTGCTGCAGGAGGTGCTGGTACCAGACAGCAAAGATGGTGGGGCTGTGGGCAGGCTCCAGAGAACATGTGCGTTGAGATCAGTGCAGAAGACGCTCCCACACACTTAGTTCCTGCCAACCCAGCCCCCGACTTACCAGCTCGCTGGACTGTGGGTCAGAGGTCCTGCTGCTTAGTCTCCCCAGCGGGTCCTGGGCTGTGGAGAACCTCCATTCCTGGCAACCTGGCTCTGACTGGAGATCTCTGTGGTCTCAGCCAAGTCCAGCCTCTTATAAAGGGCTCAGATGCTTGCATTAGACCCACCCGCTACCTTCCATTGCACTCACAGCTTCACCAGACCCTCAACCTCATCAGGACTCTGAAAACCAAATTAATTCCCTGGGTTCTGCACACACTGAAGAGGGGGATCAACCTCTGGAGTTGGCCACATGGGGTGGATGCTAGGTGCGAGTTAGCTAAAATTCTGGGGGCCAAAGAAATTCTGAATCTTTACATTTCATGATCATCATGGAAGTCATCACAATGAAAAAGTCATGTGACTAAAGTCACACGTAGACGACTTCAGTGACTGCTACACCTCACCAAGAGGTGTGATCATGAGGCATCTCTCAGGTTCTCTCAGGATGAGGGGAAACGGGGAGGGAAAGACGGAAAACTGAAATGGTCACTCCTCTCTCAGGGATGCTCCTGGGGGCATCATTTTTCTCCTCCAAAGTGACATTCATGGAAATCTGCAGGTAGCCTTTGGGGGAAGCTGAGGCTTTTTGATCAAATGGTCATATGTGCCTGTCACTGAGGACCCCCTGGCTCCTTTTGTACCTTGACGCCAGGGCTGAGCCTTGTTTCAATTGCCCACTTTGGAAAGGCCATGAGGCCCAGTGAAGGCCCTGAGTTCACTGAGCTGCTGCACCGAGATCACAGCTGCTACCTTCAAACCTCTGGTTCCATGAGAAAAAGTAAAGCAAACAAAAACAAACAGAAAGCCCCTATTTCAATACACTGTAAACAGCTGTTCTATTACTTCTAGTAGAAATTTAATGCCCAAGCATGCAATGCATGTACCACACATAGAATAGGAATCTCCAGGATAATCAATACTCACAAAATAACTTCATATTTTTGTTTTAAAAATAGAGCTCATTTCCTAGAAAACCTTTAGGTTCCTGGCAAAATTGGGCAGAAGGAACAGAGGTCCCTAATATCCTCTCCCCCTGCATACACATAGGCCCCTGCAATACCAACTTTCTGCCCAGGAGTGCTACGTTGGTTACAATCATTCAGCCTACATTGACACATCATTCTGACTCCAAGATACATAGCTCTCCTTAGGATTCACTTGGGTGTTGTATATTCTATGGATTCAAGCAAAGGCATAATTACATGTATGCACTACTACTATTATATTATATTCACTTCCGTGCAAATGCACTGGGTCCTGTTTCTGCACTTATCCTTCAACCTCTGTCCCTTGCAACTCCTCAACTATTCATTTATTTACTCATATTTGAAATGGACACATCGCACTGTATCTATTTTGTACATATAAAATGCTGTTTTACAGTATGAACACATACTCTGTCTAAATCTAGGTAATTAACATCCATTTCCTCACATATTTATTACTGTGGTGAAAACACTTCCCATCCACACTTTCAGCACTTTTCAAGAATAAATCTATTGGTAAATATAGTCACCATGTTGTAGAATACTTTTTCAGCTTATTCCCCCTAAGGAACTAAAATGCTGTGTACTTTGATCAACATCTCCTCAAATCACCCACCCACAGCCACCTCAGTCCCTGACAACCACCATTCTTCCTTTTGACATCTATTGGATTAACTTTGTGAGATTCCACATATCATTGAGATCGTGTGGTATTTGTATTCCTATGCCTGGCTTATTTCGCTTCTCATGATGTTCTCCAGGTGCACTCATGTGTCACAAATACAAGATTTCCTTCTTCTTTAAGGCTGCATAGTATTCCATTGTGTATATATGCCCTATTTTCCTCATCCTGTCATCCATTTTTAGACATTTAGATGGATTCCATATCTTAGCTATTGTAAATAGTGCTGCAATCAATGTGGGAGTGAAGATATCTGTGCAATAAACTGATTTCATTTCCTTTTGATATATACCCAGCAGTGTGGGATTGCTGGATCATATGGTAGCTGTATTTATTTAGTGTGTGGAGGAAGGTCCATACTGTTTTCTATAATGGCTCCCTAATTTACATTCCCACTAATAGTTCAAGGGTTCCCTTTCCTCCACATCCTCATCAACATGTACTGTCCTTTGATGTTCTGATCACAGCCATTCTAATGAGTGTGAGGTGATATCTTCTTTCAGTTTTAATTTACATTTGTCTGAGGATTAGTGATGATGAGCATGTATATATGACACAGAAGTGTATCTGCTGACCACTTGTATGTCTTCTTTTCTGTAATGTCTGTTGTTTAAGTCCTTTGGTGGGTTTTCAAACTGTGTTGTTTCTTGCTATTGATCCTTTGAGTTCCTCGTAAATTTTGGAGAGTAATTAATTGATCCCTTATTGGATGTAGGGTTTGTAAATATGTTCTGCGATTATGATTTTTTTTTTTTTTTTTTTGAGATGGAGTTTCACTCTTGCTGCCCAGGCTGCAGCGCAATGGCATGATCTCAGCTCACTGCAACCTCCTCCCCCCGGGTTCAAGCGATTCTCCTGCCTCAGCCACCCGAGTAGCTGGGACTTCAGGCACCTGTCACCAGGTCCAGCTAATTTTGTATTTTTAGTGGAGATGGGGTTTCACCATGTTGTCCAGGCTGGTCTTGAATTTCTAACCTCAGGTGATCCACCTGCCTCAGCCTCCTAAAGTGCTGGGATTACAGGCATGAGCCACCACACCCTGCTATGATTTTGTCTGTTCATTGTGTTGATTGTTTCCTTTGATATGCAGATTTTCTTTCAGATGGATACAGTCCATTTGTCCGTTTTCCCTTTTACTGTCTGTGCTTTTGGGACATATTGCAAAAATCACTGAATTAAGCAATGTCAATGATGATGTCCCCTGTTTTCTTCTAGTAGTTTCATATTTGAAAGTTTTTACATAGTTTGTTTTATTCTCCTGCATGGTATGTGATAAGGGGCCAATTTAATATCTCTGCATGTAGATACCCAGTTTTCCTATCACCATTGATGGAAGAGACTGTCCTTTTGTCATGGTGGGTTGTTAGCACCTTTGTAAAAAATCAGTTGGCTGTACATGTATGGATTGATTTCTGGGCTCTCTGCTCTGTTCCAGTGGCTTAAGTGTCTGTTTTTATGCCAGTGTTATGCCATTTTTGTTCCTACAGCTCGACAGTATACTTTGAAGATAGGAGAGCTCAAAATCTTTTTGCTTTCCCTAGAGTTTGCGTTGTGACATCACCACTCAGAGAGATGTCAAGAGGGAGATGTTGATTCTTCATTTTTCAGTTTTTTACTGATTGTGAAGAGAGAGTGATGACATTGGATCCCCTTGCGAGTCACCCTGAAAACTGGAACTCCATTTAATTCTGGATATACATTTGTTATTGTTTATCTTAGATTCAGGGTATTGGATCAATTACATGTCAGTATAATTACAAATAAGGTTCAGTTGCACAAAATATTAAATGCTCAAATCCTTCAGTGAAAGGACATTTTATTTTTAATTTCTGTATTTTTATACAATAATTTGAAAAATACAGTAAAAATAGAATATTATCTAGCATAAAATATGTTATTATCACATATATTTCTGTTTTAGAGAAGCACAAAACAGAGATCAATGCTATTTCAGTCATAAACGTAGCTTACAATGGGACCAGTTCTTTGGAAGTGAAGGCATGGAAATGAATACAGAGATCAGATAGGGTTCCTGGGGTCCATGTTTCTCAGTCTGGTTCTCCACATGGCTCCTGGAATGTGTTACCATTCTAACATCATGAAAGATCACTCCCTGATATAAAACAATCTTGGTAGGAGTGTAAAAAAAGTCATTTTAGAAGAAAAACTGGTTTTCAATTTCATTTTTTTCTTTTTTCTTTTTTCTTTTTTGCAAGCTGGAAAACAGTTGCTTGATTTCCCAGGAAAAGTTATGGAAAGGTATTAAATGTTTACTGGGGAAGCTATTCCACTGTGCTTAGAAAGCCCAGGGCCTTCAGAGTAAAGTACTGTACGGGAGACTTTCTGTTTTTTATCTCCTAAAAATCTCGTATGAGCAAAAACATCTTAAGTCATAGCAACTTTAGGATTCAGTGAGTATCCACCACAGTCTCTTAAAAAATTTCTTTTTTCTCTTGAAAACAGCTCCCCTTTCACAGGATGCTCAAAGCCCATGCATCTTTATTCTTTCAACTAGGATGACCCAAAACATTGTATGCTTATGTATGGACCTCAGAGATCTAAATATTATAATGATGATTGTTATTTTTTTGAGCCAGGGTCTTCCTCTGTTGACCAAGCTAGAGAGCGGTGGCTCCATCTCAGCTCACTGCAAACTCCACCTCCAGAGCTCAAGAGATCTTCTTCACTCATCCTCCAGAGTAGGTGAAACTGCAGGCACCAGCAAACATGGCCAGCTATTTTTTTTTTTTAATTGTAGAGAGGAGGTTTTGCCAAGTTGTCCATAATGGTCTGTAATTTCAATCCTCTTGCCTTGGCCTCCCAAAATGCTGAGGTTACCAGAATAAGCCATTGTGCCTGGTCTGAGCTGCAAATACAACTGAAAGGGATTATGAAACAGGCTGCTGCCATCATCTGGGTGAGAACAATGTAAGATGTAAAAAAGATTTAAAATCGTGAGTAAACCTAGGGTGAGCCAAGATACTGGAGTTCCAGCCAAAAGAGGGTCCTGACACCAGTACTTTCTCCTCAAAGATCAAGTCTATCTAGGCTGGGGCCCAGAGGAAGATGACATTTTTTTGTAGCTGGTGTTTGGGAAGTGGCCCCAGGGCTGTCCCTTAACAAAGGACTCCCTCCAATGCTTGGGCTGCAGTGGGGATTTGTCTCCCCACATCTCAGACACACCCAGAACCTCCCCTACCACCTCCCCGACCAAGACCTGGGTCATTCCAACCTTGGCTATGGCCATGACCGTGTTCTAGGACATCGAGCTGCCAGTGATGAACTGCATCAGATTTCTAAAGGGTGCCTCTCACCCTTTCCCATCCACATACTGGTTTTTGCCTCCCATAACGTGAAATGACTTGTGTATAGAGACTCTATTCACATTTTAGAAAGCAGGATGTAATGTATGTTTATAGCAAACATACATACAGGAACAGCCCAGGAGACAGGGAACATTGAGAACACGGAGCTGCATATAGGAAAAGTCAAAGTGTGGCTCATCTACTGTTTGATCAAATGAAACAAACATCATCCAATTGCCTTCAAGAATAAATTTATTTCGTTCAAAGTAGTGTAAACACAGGCAGAGTCCAGTGAAAATGAACAGATTTCTTGACAGTTGATGTAGAGTTGAAGTGCTGAAACTCGCTCACAGACACATTTGCGCTTGACACTAGTGCCTTGGGAGCCTCAAGGTAGATGAGACGTTTCCTAACAGAAGCACACACAGACACAACCGCCACCTGATTTCTGCCTACGTTTCCACTGGCAATCCTATGCTTAGCTACCTTTGGACCCCAGGAGGGAAAAGAAACCAAAACAGAACAAAACTTCTCACATCAGAACTACCAGTTACAGGGGGAAGGGAAAAAAGAAAACACAACCAAACAGAAAAGAAGTCCTCTAGAGTGCGACGTTTCCCAGGAGCGTGGGCTCTTACGCACCCTCTCCACGGATGCGGCGGGCCAGCTGCATGTCTCCGGGCATAATTGTGACGCGCCCGGCATGGATGGCACACAGGTTGGTGTCTTCAAAGAGGTTCACCAGGTAGGCCTCGCTGGCCTCCTGCAGGGCGCCAATGGCTGCACTCTGGAAGCGCAGGTCCAGGCTGATGGCCTGGGCGATCTCGCGCACCAGGCACTGGAAAGGCAGCTTGCGCAGGAGAAGCTGCGTGGACTTCTGGTACTTTCTGATTTCCTGCAGTGCCAGGGTGCCAGGCTTGTAGCGGTGAGGCTTCTTGATCCCTCCTCTAGGCGGCGCCCTTTTGGCAGTTGCTTTGGTGGCCAGGGGCTTCCTGGGGGCCTGCCAGGCGGTGGCTTTGCGGGCGGTCTGCTTGGTGCGCGCCATGTTTCTGGGCCTTAGCCTCTCCGCTCTCCTTGGGCTGAGCCTGGCCTCCTGCAGGCGGTGCTGGCGTCTGAAAACGAGGGCAGTGGTGCTGTGGACAGGATTCAGAGAGCCTGTGAGTTGAGGTCCATGCACATGACTCTCCCACACACTTAGTCCCTGCAAACCTAGCCCCAGACTCACCAGCTCTCAGGTCTGTGGGTCGGAGGCCGGGCTTCTAGTCTTCCTGGAGGGTCGTGGGTTTCCTTGGTCTACACAGTAGCAACCAGGAATCTCCCTCGCAGGCAGTCTCTTTCTGACTGGAGATCTCTGTGGTCTCAGTAAGGCCCTGCCTCTTATAAGGAGCTCAGATGATTGCATTAGACCCTCCCAGCTACCTTCCATTGTACTCCTTGCTTCACTAGATCCTCAACCTCATCAGGGCTGTGAAAACCCAATCAAGTCCCTGGATTCTGTACACACCCCAGGGAGGGAGGAACCTCTGCTGTGTGCATCATGGGAGGGATGGTAGGTGCGAGTTAGATAAAATTCTGGGTTCCAAGGAGATTCTGAAAGTTTACATGGAAGTCATTACAATGAAAAAGACATATGAGTAAAGTTGCATGTTACACGACATTGGTGACTGCTGCAAAACACCAAGGGTGCGATCATGAGGTGTCTCTCAGGTTCCCGGAGGATGAAGTGAAACGGGGAGGGAAAGATGGAAAACCTCTCACAGGGATGCTCTTGGGGGCATTTTTCTCCCCCAAAGTGATATTCATGGAAATCTGCGGGTAGCCTTCAGGCGAAGCTGTGGCTTTTTGATCAAATGGTCCTATGGGCCTGTCACTGAGGCCCCCTGTTTTTTTCTTACCTTGGTACTGGGGCTGAGCTTGGTTTCCATTGCCAACGTTGGAAATGCCATGAGGCCCAGTGAAGACCCTGAGTTTACTGAGCTGCTGCTGAACCGAGGCCACAGCTGCTACCTTCGTACCTTTGGCTGCATGAGAAAAGGCAAAGCAGAAAAAACAACACACAAACAAAAGGCCCCTATTTCAATACACGGTTAACAGGCTTCTCTGATACTTGTAGTAGAAATTTAATGCCCATGTATGCAATGCATATATCATGCACCAAATAGGAAATTCCAGGATAATCAACACTCACAAAATAAGTTTACATTACTGTTTTAAAAATAGAGCTCATTTCATAGAAAACCTTTAGGTTCATGCCAAAATGGGGCAAAAGGAACAGAGGTTACAGATATCCTCTCCCCCAACATATTCATGGGCCCCCTTATTATCAACTTTCTCTCCTAGATTGGGACTTTGGCTACAATCATTTAGCCTACACTGACACATCTCTCTGACTCCAAGACCATAGCTCTTCTTAGGATTCACTTGGCTGTTGTATATTCCATGGACCAAGCAAAGGCATAATCATACGTGTCCACCGTTATTGTATTCTATGGACTAGTTTCACTTCCGTACAAATGCACTGTGTCCAGTCTCCGCACTTTTCCTTCACCTTTGGTCCCTTGCAACCACTCAACTATTGATTTATTTATTCATATTTAAAATAGATACATCTCATTGTCTATATTTCCTCTTTTTTTTTTTTTCAGACGGAGTCTGGTTCTGTTGTCCAGTCTGGAGTACAACGGCGGGATCTCGGCTCACTGCAAGCTCTGCCTACTGGGTTCACGCCATTCTCCTGCCTCAGCCTCCTGAGTAGCTGGGACTACAGGCGACAGAGAGCATTTTGGGAGAGCGGGGTTGGCGGATCACTTGAACTCAGGCGTTTCAGACCATCCTGGGCAACATGACGGAACTTCCTCTCTACAATTAAAGTGGAAAAAAAAAAAGCTAAATGTGGCGGTTGGTGCCTGATGTTTCAGTTACTCCAGAGGCTGAGGGAGGAGGATCTCTCGAGCTCCGGAGGTGGAGATCCCAGTGAGTCGAGATGGAGCTACTGCCCTCCTACCTGGCTGGCAGAGTGAGACCCTGGCTCAAGAAAATAACAATCACCATCATCGTCATCATCATCATATTTGGGTCTCTGAGGTCCATGTATGAGCAGGCATTGTTCTAGGGCTTCCTAGTTGGAAGAACAAAGGTACATGGACTTTGAGCCTCCTGTGGATGGGGAACTGTTTTCAGAGAGAAGAAAGAAATCCTTTTAGGAGACTATGGTGGATTCACACGGAATCTTGAAGTGGATATAACTTGGGATTTTTACTCATATGTGATTTTAAGGAGATACAACAAAGTCTTCCCTTACAATACTCTATCCTGAAGGTCCTGGGCTTTCTAAGAGTACTGGAGTAGTTGCCCTTGTAAACATTTAGCACTTTTCTATAGCTTTTCCTGGGGAATCAAGCACCTCTTTTCCAGCTTGTAAAAATAAAAGTGAAATTAAAAAACAGTTTTCTTCTCGAAAATGACTCTTTTTACTTTCCTACCAAAACTGTTTCATGTCAGGGAGTGATGTGTGATGATGTTAGAATGGTAACACACTCTAGGAGCCACATGGAAAACGGAGAGAAGCACAAACCCCAGATACCCCGTCTAATCTGGGCACTCCTTTCCACGCCTTCACCACCAAGGAATTGGCCCCAGTGTAAACTAGGTTTATGGCCAAAATAACATGTTTGTTTCTATTTTGTGCTTCTCTAAAACAGATATACATATGATGACAATACATTTTCATACAAGATAAAATTATTACCTTATTTTCCAAATTATTCTATAAGAACACAAAAATTAAAAACAAAATTCCCTCTCAGTGTAGGATTTGACCATTAAATATTTTGTGTATTTCAACGTTATTTGTAATTATACCGATGTGTAATTGATCCAATACCGTGAATATAAGATAAACGGTAACAAATGTATAATCACAGTAAAATGGAGTTTCAGTATCAGGGTGGCTCGTAAGGAGATTCAATACCATCACCCTGTCTTCAAATCAGTAAACACTGGAAAAGTGAAGTATCAACATCTCTCTGAGTGGTAATATCACAGGGCAAACTAGAGAGAAAATAAAAAGATTCATGCTTTCTTATCTTCAAACTAAGTAATTAGAAAAAAAAAAAAAGGAAACACCTCATCCATCTCATTAATAGTTTTGTTTAGAAAAATTTATTTTTTAAAAAATGCTAGCTATGTCTTGATATTTTTAGACATGGCAGTAAGTTGAAATTTCATGAATCATCTCTCTAATATTCATGCTACTAAAGAAACTGTTCCCAAGATTTGACTGCATTCATTTTATAAAAGCCCTGCCGTCTTCTCCCCTATATATGTATATTAGCACTGTGCTTTGTACCCTCTTCCATAGAAAACACAAATCCATCAATTTATCATTTAAACCTTTCTAGTTTGGATACATCTTTCTATGTAGTTGTACATTTTTTTTTTAGACAGAGTCTGGCTCTGTCACCCAGGCTGGAGTGCAGTGGCACAATCTCGGCTCACTGCAAGCTCCACCTCCCAGGTTCACGCCATTCTGCCTCAGCCTCCCAAGTAGCTGGGACTACAGGTGCCCGCCACCATGCCCAGCTAATTTTTTTGCATTTGTTTAGTAGAAACGGAGTTTCACTGTGTTAGGTAGAATGGTCTCCATCTCCTGACCTTGTGATCTGCCCGCCTTGGCCTCCCAAAGTGCTGGGATTACAGACGTGAGCCACTACATTGGGCCAGTTGTACTTTGAAGCTTTGTACTTTATACTTCTAAAGACTAGACCCTAGATAATATGTGCTTGGGGATAGTGGAGCTAGCTTGCTTAAATGTTATTTAGGCATAGGCTAATTACTTGTGAGGGACAAAGGCAGGCACTGAGGATGTTAAGCTTGTCCCAAAATAGTAAATGATGGAAAATAGTCAAGTATATTCACTTTATTTGTTAGGTATCTTGTCACCACTTTACCAGAACCAATCAGAGACCACATTTTTCTAGGCAGTCTCCAAATGTACATTATGAGATAGACTTTAAGAATAGTAATGAAGCTCCAGGAAAAACTTCGTTGTCATTAACATGTAATATAATCAGCCATGAAAGCTGTCAAAGATTTCTCCTGGAAAGAAATCACTTTCTACAGATTTCTTTCTTGAGAGCTGTGGCTATATGATATTATATATTGAGAAGATTTAGTACATGATTATTACAAAGTCAGGAAACAACAGATGTTGGCAAGGCTGTGGAGATATAGAAACACTTTTACAATGTCTGTGAGAGTATAAATTAGTTCAACCATTATGGAAGACAGTGTGGCAATTCCTCAAGGATCTAGAACCCGAAATACCATTGGACCCCGCAATCTCATTACTGGATAAATATCCAAGGATTACAAATCATTCTACTATAAAGACACATACACATGTATGTTTATTGTAGCACAGTTTACAATAGCAAAGACTTGGAACCAACTCAAATGCCCATCAATGATAGACTGGATAAAGGAAATGTGGCATATATACACCATGGAATACTATGCAGCCATAAAAAAGAATGAGTTCATGTTCTTTACGGTAACATGGATGACACTGGAAGCCATCATTCTCAGCAAACTAGCACAGGTACAGAAAACCAAACACCACATGTTCTCACTCATAAGTGGGAGCTGATCAATGAGAACACATGGACACAGAGAGGGGAGCATCACACACTGTGGCCTGTCGGGGGAGGGAGGCAAGGGAAGGGAGAGCGTTAGGACAAATATCCAAAGCATGCGGGGCTTCAAGCCTATATAATGGGTTGATAGGTGCAGCAAACCACTATGGCACATGTATACCTTTGTAACAAACCGGTACGTTCTACAGATGACTCCCAAAACTTAAAGTAAAAAAAAGAAAAAAAAAAAGGTGTAATTACACTGAACCTTCTCAGCTAATCCAATTTTCCTCTCTGTGAAAACAATGCTGTGTTCCTGCTCCTGAGCTGACCTCGGAGACCTTGATGGGAATTTCAGGTCAGCTTTACTCAGACCCCACTCAAAGTATTGAGTTCTATGAGGGGCCAGAAAAATGAAATAAGCTTGTGTGTGCAATCACTGGTACTGTCCTCTGTAGATGCTTGTCTCCAAATCAGGCTGCTTGGGCCAGGTTCTCTTTTCCTTTAGTGTTCAGAAAGTGCTAGACCTGCCACGTCTGCCAGAATACAGCTTCCAAGATTGCTCAATGCCATGGGAAAGGAATGAGCTGACAGCAATCTACAAACTGGGAGATATGAAGTCTCTTGGATCTTACTTCTTTTGGTTGCTCAAGCACTTTAATTCCTGAGAGAGCCCTCCCATCTCCATCAGTTCTTCCAAGAACCTGGACCCTCCTTGTGTCTCTCTAAGACACACCGGTCTAACTTGTTAAACGCCTTTACACGGAAGTTGGTAAAATAAAAGGAAAGCTAAACAATGTCAGAATATGAAGGTATGAAACAGAATTTCCCATACTTGGTAAAGTTTAGAAATTTGTTTAATACCCAAAGACAGATTCTATGTACAATGAGTATTATTTTAAGAGCAAAAGCTGAGTGTCTGAGGAAATAAAACTATATTTTATGGGGGCATCTTTGGCTTCAGGAGGAAAGAGTACATGTTACTCTCCATTCAATATTAGAGCTGAACCTGGGGGATTTTAGATCCTTTTTGCTTATACTGTGTGATTCAGGGGGCACATGGCAACGGTAAAAAGACTGAAATAGCACCGTGGATATCTGGGAGCTGTACTGGGAAGGTTCATAGTGATTCCATAATAAATCTCAGGCCTTTATTCTATAATGAAAAATTACTCTTTCCCGTAATAAATGTAAAGCAGAGTATGTACAAGTAGAGGACGGAATAACTTTGTAACTCATGATGAACCTATTTGTCCGATATTTTAATAACGTCTCCAGTGTCTCTGCACTCAGGTTTGATTTTCTGAGTGGATCATCGGCAGAAGGAATAATAAAATCGAGAATACTCTAAAGCAATGTTTTGAACTAAATTTCAGTGTCTCTGGAAGTACTGGTCATATCACCTTGTGTGGCAAACGTGAAGTACCCATAGGCTTTCTCTGTGTCTTTTAAACCGCACATATGACCATTACAAACGACTGCTTGAGGAAAGGTGGTTCTGGAATTGGTTTCTGTCTCTCTAGACTTACATGAAGCATTGACACTATATTACATATTAAAAAAGTAAAGGATCACTTGCTGACATAAAGCACAGTAGGCAGGAATAGGAGAAGAGTCAACTTAGAGAAAAAAACGCTTTGTGATTTTATTTTTATTTCTGCAGTTTGGAAAACAGTTTAACAGTTTAACTGTTCTTGTGATGACTCACAAAAATACATAGGAGCATTGAAAATACACAGAAGGACAACAATTGGGAAATATTTTTGGAAGCTTCACTTACTGAAACCCAGACATAAGCAAATAAGCTAAGACACAGCAACACCAGGCTTTCGAATGAAACCATACAAATCTCCTGGAAAGGCCTTGCCTCTCTGAAGGCAGCTACCTATCCACAGGATGCTCAAGGCCCAGGCACCTTTATTGCTCCAACTAGAAAGACATAGAAAAATGCTTCAATACGCCCTGGGAGGCCCAAACATTTAGCCAAGGTTGCTATGAAAATCTGCTGTCTTCATCCAGGTAAGGCCAAATTCAAATTGTAAGACATCAAGATCGAGGGTAAATCCAGAGCAGACTGAGATGCAGAAGCTCCAGCAAACACAGTCCTGTGGTGGGAAGATGGATGCAGCACTTCGTCCTTCACGAACAGACCTGTCCCTCTGGCCGTGGGCCTAAAAGAACATGGTTTTTCTGGCGTTGCTGTTGG
>NW_012115888.1:2250432-2252349 GCF_000951035.1 Colobus angolensis palliatus | reverse complement strand
GATTGAATTAGACCCAGCACTCAAGAGCTATTGGTTCAGGGTATCCTTAATCTAATCAGGGATTTGGGCGGCTCATCAATTCACGGCTCCGCCCATACCCAAGGGAGGGCAGATGTAGGGCGAGTCTCTGAGGGGCAGGAAGTGCAGCGGGCGTTTCAGAATTATGTCTTCCTCACGGAATCGCAAAGTTCACGTCTCACCACAACAGCAACAAAAAAACGTTTCCAGTAAAAATGAGACATTTTATGGAGTTGCACATTAGGACACTTAGATGTCTGAGAAAAAAATGTCTAACTCATAAGGAAACAAGTGGTTTATCAGATACTCTGAAAAGAAACTGGGCTGGGTGAGGGGAATATGAAAATATTATTTCCATTCTATTTTATTTATTTATGTATCAATTTACTTTTTATCTTTGAGACAGAGTCTTGCTCTGTGCCCCAGGATGGATTGCAGTGGCCTGATCTCAACTCACTGCAACCTCCACCTCCCGGCCTCAAGCGACTCTCCTGCCTCAGCCTCCAGAGTAGCTGGGAATAAATGTGTGCGCCACCACGCCGGCTTAATTTTTGTATCTTTTAAAGTAGAGACAAGGTTTCACCATTTTGGCCAGGCCGGTCTTGAACTGCTGACTTCAAGCAATCTGTCCCCCTTGGATTCCCAAAGTGAACAGGAATGCTCACAAAGTGTGCTGTGAATGTTCACAATGATTGGATACTAAATCTCAGACCTTTATTTTATGATGGAAAAGTCTTCTTTGCCATAACAAAGGTAAAGAAGAGTATGTACAAAGAGACGTGAGGTAACTTTACAACTTTACTTTGTTCCGTATCATAGACGTAATATGGAACATAACAAAGGTAAAGTAGAGTATATACAAGGAGGCTGTGGGATGACTTTATAACTCCTGTGGAACCTACTTTGTTCCATATCTCAATAATTTCTTCTCTACGTTGCCATACTCAGGTTGGATTTTCTGAGCAGATGGCCTCTAGAAAGCATAAAACATAAAATCAAGAATACTCTGTGACAGTGTTTTCAACTAAATGTGGGCACCTCAAGAAGCACTGGTAATGTGACTACATGAAGCAAACCTGAAGGATCAATAAGCTCTCTCTACATGTGTCTTTTAAAGTGCGGATGATCATTACCAACGGGTGTTCACAGACAGGTGGTTTTCGTCATCTGTTCCTCCCTCCCTAGTCTTATACAATTATCCTATGCTACGTTAATTGCCAATAATGTAGACGACCGCTTGCCGACGTAAAGCAAAGTAGGGAGGAATATACATGAGAAGAGTCAAATAAGAGAAAGTAACGCTTTGTGATTTTGTTTTCATTTCCTCAGTTTGGAAACAGTTCAATGATGAGTCAAAAAAATCCGTACAAGAATTTAAACGACATACAAGGACAACAGTTGCAGCGCTCCTGCTCAGGCACAGCCTCCGGGGCAGAATAACACGAGGGAAAAGTCTCTGCAGGCTGCATTTGTTGAAACCAGACCTAATCATCAAAGTTAAGACACAGCAACTCCGGGCTTCAGCATAAAACACAAGTCCCCTGGAAGAGGTGTCCCCCTCTGAAAGGATCTACCCACCCACAAACAACTGAAGGCCCATGCTCCCATCTTCTTCCAACTAGGCGGACACAGAAAGATGTCTCTGTATGCCCTAGGAAGCAGAAATATTTAGTCGAAGTGATTATGAAACAAGTCACTGTCCTCATCGGGAGAAGACAAACGTCAGTTTGAGAAAGACGTTAAAGTCCTCCGTCAACCCTGGGTGGACTGAGATGCAGAAGCTCCAGCAAACACAGTCCTGTCATGGGAAGATGGATGCAGCACTTCGTCCTTCACGAACAGACCTGTCCCTCTGGCCGTGGGCCTAAAAGAACATGGTTTTTCTGGCGTTGCTGTTGG
>NW_012115888.1:2238119-2249182 GCF_000951035.1 Colobus angolensis palliatus | reverse complement strand
GATTGAATTAGACCCAGCACTCAAGAGCTATTGGTTCAGGGTATCCTTAATCTAATCAGGGATTTGGGCGGCTCATCAATTCACGGCTCCGCCCACACCCAAGGGAGGGCAGATGTAGGGCGAGTCTCTGAGGGGCGGGAAGTGCAGGGGGCGTTTCAGAATTCTGTCTTCCTCACGGAATCGCTTAGATGTCACAAAAACAAAACCAAACAAAACAAAACAAAAAACAAACAAACAAAAACAAAATTTAATGTTGATTTATATTTATTTTTATTTAAGGACAAATAATTAAATTAACTAATATTTATATACAAAATGACTGTAGCCCATAAATAAAGCTTGTCGAAACACACAACATTACAGTTATACAGGGAGAATAAGCTCAAGGATTATATTACAACATGGTGATTATAGTTAACAATGGATCATATTCTTGAAAAATGCTATTAGCGTGGATTTGAAGTGTTCTCACCACAATAATACACATGTGAGAGAATGGCTGTCACTTAATAAATAAAGCAAATGCACTGTGTCCCATCTCTGCACTCCTCCTTCACCCTTGGTCTCTTGCAACCACTCAACTATTGATTGATTTGTTTATATTTAAAACAGACACATCTCATTGTATATATTTCTTATGTACAAAATGCTGTTATAAAGTATATACACATTGTCTAGTATCTAAATTAGGTAACTGACAGCCATTACCTTTAGGTTCACACCAAAGTTGGGCAGAAAGAACAGAGGTCCCCAATATCCTCTCCCCGCCATATGCAAAGCCCCCTTCACTATCAACTTTCTGCCCCAGAGTGGTACGTTGGCTACAGTCATTCAACTTACATGGACACATCACTCTGACTCCGAGACCATACCTCTCCTTAGGATTCACTTGGGTGTTGTACATTCCATGGATTAAAAGCAAAGGCATAGTTAGATGTACCCACCGTTGTTGTATTCTATGGACTAGTTTCACTTCCATATATTTGTACTCTGTCCAGTCTCTGTACTTCTCCTTCAATCTCGGTCCCTTGTGACCACTCAACTATTGACTTATGTATTCATATTTAAAGTGTGGACACATCTCGTACATATTTCTTATGTGCAAAATGCTGTTTTAAAGTATGTACACGTTGTCTAATGTCTAAATCTAGGTCATTGGCATCCATTACCTTACATATATATTACTGTGGTGAGAACACTGCACATCCATGTTAATAGCATTTTTCGAAAATACAATCAACTGTTAACTATAGTCATCACATTATACAATAATTCTTGAACTTATTCCCCCTATGTAACTGAACTATTGTGTAGTTTGGCCAAAGTCTTCTCAAATATCCCACCCCCAGCCACCATAGCTCCAAACAACCACTTTTCTTGCTTTACATCCATCAGACTAACTTTGTGAGATTTTACATATCATTGAGATTATGTGGTATTTGTGTTCCTACCTATGCCTAGCTTATCTCACTTAGCATGATGTTCTCCAGGTATACCCATGTGTCACAAATGACAAGATTTCCTTCTTCATTAAGGCCATATAGTATTCCCTTGTGTATATATGTCAGATTTTCCTCATCCTGTTATCTGCTTTTGGACATTTAAGTGAATTCCATATCTTAGGTCTTGTAAATAGTGAGCAATCAACGTGGGAGTGCAGATATCTTTTCAATAGACTGATTTCATTTCCTTTTGATATACACCTCCCAGTGTAGGATTGCTGGATCATATGGTAGCTGTATTTATTTAGTTTTTGGAGGAAAGTCCATGCTGTTTTCTATAATGGCTCCCTAATTTACATTCCCAGGAATAATGCAAGGGTTCCCTTTCCTCCACATCCTCATCAACAAGTGTTGTCCTTTGATGTTTTGACCATCACCACTCTAAAGAGTGTGAGGTGACATCTTCTTTCCGTTTTTATTTGCATTTCTCTGAAGATTAGCGATGCTGAGTACACACACACACACACACACACACTAGTAACAGCAGGTGTATATGGATATACATACCTGCTGGCCACTTTCATGGTTTCTCTTGAGAAATGTCTATTATTTAGTTCCTTTGCCCAGTTTTTAAATTGTACTGCTTCTTGGTTTCGAGTCCTTGGATTTCCTAGTATATTTTGGACAGTAGATAATGAATTCCTTATTGGATGTAGGGTTTGCAAATATTTTCTCTCTTTATGATTCTGTCTCTTCATGGTGTTGATTGTTTTGTCGGCTCTGCAGACTTTTTGTTTTTCATTTGGATGCAATCCATTTATCTATTTTCCCTCTTGCTGTCTCTGCTTTTGGGACATATTACAAACATCATTGGGTTAACCACTGTCAATGAGGATATCCCTTGTTTCCTTCTAGTAGGTTCATAGTTTGAGGTTTTAAATATATTTTGGTTGATTCTTGTGTATGATAAGGGTAAGGGTCCAATTTCATTTCTGAGCATGTACCCAGTTTTCCTATCACCATTGATGGAAGAGACTGTCCTTTTGGTCCATTGCTGGCAGCTTTGTAAAAATTCAGTTGGCTGTACAAGTACGGATGGATTTCTGAGCTCTCTGCTTAGTTCTAGTGGCTTCTGTGTCTGTTTTAATGCCAGTGTTAATGCTGTTTTGGTTCCTACAGCTTGATAGCATACTTGGAAGATAGAAAAGCAAGAATCTTTTTATTTTCTCTGTAGTTTGCCCTGTGAAATTACCACTCAGAGAAATGTTGATACTTCACTTTTCCAGTATTTACTGATTTGAAGCCAGGGTGATGACATCGAATCTCCTTAGGAGCAACCCTGATACTGGAGCTCCATTTTATTGTGGTTGTACATTTGTTACCATCTATCTTATATTCAGGGTACTGGATCAACTACATGTCAGTATAGTTACAAATAATGTTCAATTACACAAAAATATTTAATGGTCAAATCCTACACTGAGAAGGAATTTTATTTTTAATTTTTGTATTCTTGTACAATAATTTGGAAACTACAGTAACAACTGAATTTTATCTAGTATGAAAATGTATTGTCATCATGTGCATTTCTGTTTTACAGGAACACAAAATAGAAATAAACATGTTATTTCAGCCATTAACCTAGTTTACACTGGGGTCAATTCCTTGGAAGTGAAGTTGTAGAAACGAGTGCCCAGATTAGACAAGGTATCTGGGGTCTGTACGTCTCTTAGTTTTAGGCTCCTAGAGTGTGCTACCATTCTGACATCATCAAACATCACTCCCTGACATGAAACAGTTTTGGTAGGAAAGTAAAAAGAGTCATTTTTGAGAAGAAGACTGTTTTTTAATTTCTTTTTTATTTTTACAAGGTGGAAAAGAGGTGCTTGATTCCCCAGGAAAAGTTATGGAAAAGTACTAAATGTTTACAAGGGCAACTACTCCAGTACTCTTAGAAAGCCCAGGACCTTCAGGACAGAGTATTGTAAGGGAAGACTTTGTTGTATCTCCTTAAAATCACATATGAACAAAAATCCTAAGTTATATCAACTTCAGGATTTGGTATGAATCCAGCATAGTCTCTTAAAAGGGTTTCTTTCTTCTGTCTGAAAACAGCTCCCCATAAACAGTATGCTCAAGGCCCATGTACCTTCGTTCTTCCAACTAGGAAGCCCTAGAACAATGCTTGCTCATACGTGGACCTCAGAGACCTAGATATGATGCTGATGACTGTTATTTTCTTGAGCCAAGGTCTCCCTCTGCCAGCCAGGTAGGAGGGCAGTGGTTCCATCTCGGCTCACCGTAATCTCCACCTCCAGAGCTCAAGAGATCCTCCTACCTCAGCCTCTGGAGTAGCTGAAACAGCAGGTGCCAACCACCACATTTAGCTTTTTTTTCCCACTGTAATTGTAGAGAGGAGGTTTCGAGATGTTGCCCAGGCTGGTCTAGAATGCCCGAGTTCAAGGGATCCGCTAACCCCAATCTCCCAAAATGCTCTCTGATGATAGAAATAAGCCATTGTGCCCCGTCTGAGATACAAATGTGATTGGACAACATTATTAAACAGGCTGCTGCCTACATCTGTGTGAGACCAATGTAAGCTGTAAGAAAGACATTAAGTCATGGGTAAGTCCAGGATGGGTTGAGATACTGAAGTTCCAGCCTGCAGAGGGCCCTGTCATAGAAAGACTGGAACTAGCACTTTCTCCTCTAAGATCAGGCCTTTCTTTCTGGACTGGGGCACAGAGGAAGATGACTTTGTTTTGTAGTAGGTGTTTGGGAAATGGCCACAGGGCTGTCCCATGAGAAAGGTCTCCCTCCAATGCTTGGGCTGCAGTGGGGCATGTCTCCCCACATCTCAAACATGCCCAGGGCCTCGCCTACCACTACCCCAACCAAGACGTGTATCATTCCAGCCCTGGCCACGGCTGGGACCACGTTCTAGGACACTGAGCTGCTGGTGATGGACTGTATCGGACTTCTAACGGGTGCCTCGCTCCCTTTCCCACCCACAAACAGACCCACACTGGTTTTTTGCCTCCCATAATGTGAAATGACTTGTGTATAGAGATTCTATTCACATTTTAGAAAGCAGGATGTAATGTATGTTCACAGCAAAGACACATTCAGGAACAGCCCAGGAGACAGGGAACATTGAGAACACGGAGCTGCATATAGGAAAAGTCAAAGTGAGGATCTCATGTTCTGTTTGATCAAATGCAGGAGACATTATCTATTTGCCACCAATAAGAAATTTATTTGGTTTTCAATGATATTAATGAACAAATTTTTTCACAATTGTTCTTGGTTTGAACTGTTGAAAGGCGTTCAGTGAGAAATACCCCGTTGACGTGAACGCATTAGACCCTCAATGTGGACTCAAAGTTTAGGAACAAAAGAAAACAGAAACACAGTCATACCCATTAAATCTGCCTCCCTCGTTACTCCTAATCATATGCAGGGCTACTTTTCAACCCCATGAGGGACATAAAACCAAAAGTGAAGAGAACTGCTAGTATCAGAACTATGATTAATGCAGAGACGATGAAAAACACAGCTAAAGGGAAATGAAGCCATCTAGAGTGCAGCGTTTCCCAGGAGCCTGGGCTCTTGAGCACCCTCTCCGCGGAGGCGGTGGGCCAGCTGCATGTCTCTGGGCATAACTGTGTCGCGCCTGGCGTGATTAACACATGGGTTGGTGTGTTTAAAGAGGGGGACCAGGTAGGCCTCGCTGCTCCCCTGAAATCGCCAATGGCCGCACTCTGGAAGCGCAGGTCTGCCTGGATGGCCTGGGCGATCTCGCGCACCAGGCACTGGAAGGGCAGCTTGCGCAGAAGAAGCTGCGTGGACTTCTGGTACTTCCTGCTTTTGCGCAGCGCCAGGGTGCCAAGCCTGTGGCGGTGAGGCTTCTTGATCCCTCGTGTAGCCAGGATCCTCTTGCCGGTGCTTTTGGTGGCCAGGGGCTTCCTGGGGGCCTGCCAGGCGGTGGCTTTGCGGTGGGTCTGCTTGCTGTGAGCCATGGTGTAGGGCTGTGGCCTCTCCCTTGTCGTTGGGCCGAGCCTGGTGAACTGGCAGCAGCGCTGGTACCAGACAGCAATGGTATTGGAACTGTGGGCAGGATTCAGAGAGTCTCTGTGTTAGGATCTATGCAGAAGATGCTCCCATACTTAGCCCCTTCCCACCCAGTCCCGGACTTACCAGCTCACAAATCAGTGCGTCCAAGGTACCTGTTTTCAGTCTCCTTGAGTGGCCTTGGGATTCCTAGGTCTGCATACAGCAGTGGAGAATCTTTCTCCCAGGCAGTCTTGCTCTGGCTGGAGATCTCTGTGATCTCAGCCAAATTCAGTCATTTATAGGAGGCTTGGATGATTGGATTAGACCCACCCAGCTACCTTCCACCACATTCTGTGCTTCAGCAGATACTTAACCTAATCAGGGCTGTGAAAGCCCTTTAAGTCCCTGGGTTCTTCCTCACCTAAGACAGGGACAGACCTCTGGATTGTACATTGTGAAAGGGATGGTAAATCAGTGGTGTCACATAAGGTTTTGGGTGCCAAATGGATTCTGAAAGTTTACATTTTATTTACATTAAGGAAATAGTTACTTAAAGTTGCATGTTAGGCCAGGCGTGGTGGCTCACGCCTGTAACCCCAGCACTTTGGAAGGCCGAGGCAGGCAGATCATGAAGTCAAGAAACTGAGACCATCCTGGTAACACTGTGAAACCCCGTGTCTACTAAAAATTACAAAAAATTAGCCAGGCATGGTGGCATGCGCCTGTAATCCTAGCTACTCAGGAAGCTGAGGCAGGAGACTCGCTTGAACCTGGGGTGCCGAAGTTGCAGTGAGCCGAGATCATGCCACTGCACTCCAGCTTGGGTGACAAAGTGAGACTCCATCTCAATAACAAAAACAAAAACAAGAATAAGAGTTGTACATTAGGCAACTTACATGTCTGCGGAAAAACACCAAGGCTTGAGATCATGAGGTCTTCATCAGGTCCCACGAGGATGAACTGAACTGGGAAGGGGAATATGGAAACCTGAAATGGCCACTCCTCCATGAGGGATTCTCCTGGGGCATTTTTCTCTGCAAAAGTGATGCTCCCGCAAATCTGCTGGTAGCCTCCTGGGGAAGGCAAACTTTTCGGAGTAAACGGTGACATGTGAGTGTCACTGATGCCCCCCTTGGCTTCTTTTCTACTTTGAACCATATGCCTGAACTGAGCTACTCTGTTGTTGTCCAGGATGAAAACACCATGAAGTCTTGTGGAGTCAGCCCTGACCTCACTGAGTTGCTGAACTGAGGTCATAGCTTAGCTAAGTAAATATTGAAAACATTTCATTATTTGAATAGCTT
This sequence comes from Colobus angolensis palliatus, assembly GCF_000951035.1. Taxonomy (NCBI): domain Eukaryota; kingdom Metazoa; phylum Chordata; class Mammalia; order Primates; family Cercopithecidae; genus Colobus; species Colobus angolensis. The sequence goes on along the minus strand of NW_012115888.1, from coordinate 2,242,383 downwards.
TAGAAGTACCAAATTGTTTTGGGTACCATAGATGAATTGTACAGTGGTGAAGTCCATTTTAATTTACTCTTAATGAGCTTTTGTAATACCTGTAAGAGAAATTACTGTTCAATTCAATGCAGACTTCATGCACAGAATGATAAATTTCACGATGTCAGTATTACAAAACACATACCTGTTAGTGTTTTTTAAATTAGGGCTTGGTATTATTATTTTCTAGTTGTCTAGTATTTTTTTTTTTAAAATTATGTTTCCTTAACTTGTAAAAACCACTTGTAAGTGGTTTTTGTTCCATACATGAATTGTACAGTGTTGAAGTCAAGAATTTTAGTGCGCTCATCACCTGATTGCTACACCTACATTGCACCCAATAGTCAGTTTTTCATCCCCTCCTTCACTCTGTCACTTCTGAGTCTCTAATGTCCATTTTACCACTCTGTATGCCTTTCTTGCCCATAGCTTATCTCCCACTTCTAAGTGAGAATGTGTACCATTTGACTGTAGATTCCTGAATGACTCCACTGAGAATAATGGCTTGCAGTTTCATCCAAGTTGCTGTAAAAGACATGATTTCATTTCTTATGTCTGAGTAGTAGTCCATGGCATATACGAACCCCATTTAACTTTACTCACTCATCAGCTGATGAGCACTTAGGTTTAGTTTATATCTTTGCAATTGTGAATTATGCTAGGATAAACATATGTGTGCAGGTCTCTTAGGTAGAGCGACTTCTTTTTCTTTTGTGTGTCTGCTCACTATTTGGATTACTGGATCGAATGGGAGATGTACTTTGAGTACTTTGATATATCTTCATGCTGTTTCCCACAGAGATTACACTAATTGGCATTCCCACAGCAGGGCCTAAGCATTCCCTTTCACCACATCCACCCCAACATCTAGTGGTTTTGGCTATTGAATAATCGTCATTCTGGTGGGGAAAGGTGATACCGCATTGTGGTTCTACTTGCATTTCTCTCATGAGTAGTGATGTGGGGCATCTTTTCCTCTGTTTTTTGGTTGTTATTGTTGTTGTTGTTGTTCTGGCATTGTTGTATCTCTTTTGAGAAATTTCTATGCACATCACTTGCCCACTTCATCGTGGGATTATATTTGTTTTTTCTTGTTTATTTCTTTGAACTGCTTGTAGATTCTGGATCTATTAGTTCTTTGTCAGTTGCATAGTTTGCAATAGTTTATCCCATGCCGTAGGTTGTTTGTTCACTAAGAGGATGATTTCTTGTGTTGTGCAGAAGCATTTTCTAATCAATAAGAAATTCTATGATAATAAAATGAAAATCTTATGGTATCTAAACATCTAAGACACTCTCAATTATGTGTCCTCATTCAGTATTTGTGTAATAATTAAAGCAGTAACAACACAACAAACCAGCCTGGAACTATATTGGTTAGACTTAGAGCCTCTAAGACATCTACTGATGTTCTGAAAGACCAAAACCGTTAAGAAATTCCCAGCATGCCTAATGTAAAACAAAATTCAGAATCATACTTGAAAATATCAGATTTTTTAATGTCTAGAGTGGGAGAGTTCAACTTCATAAATACAGCATTTCCTCCAGGATACGTCGCATGTAGAAAAGTGTTCAATAAATGTTTGTTGAAAAATCGTTTTTTGAGTCTGTTTTCTACAAAGGGGATGTCAAGGATCAAGAAAACAGCCATTTAATTAGTACGTTTCTTGTTTTTCAGCTAAAACTTAGAGCCACATAATGGTTTTGGGGTACAACAGTTTTACCACTTTCCTCTGCCAGCACCTTCCGGGGTGCATCCAGAAAGACTCTGTTTGTTATGTATGACTTTGTATACATTCTGCAAAATGATAATGGTGGTTCTGACATAATTTAAACAAATTTTAATTGGGCATAGACAGAAATGGAAGAAATGCTTAAGAAAATTAGAAGGGATTTCAGAGCAAGAATTGTAGTAATGGGATAAAGAATGATAACGATTTTCATAGGAAAAACTTTAAATGCTTTTATCCTGTTAAAAGCAATTCAAAAATGTTCCTAACATTAATACTTAGAAGGCAGTTAAATGTGTTGTAGGGTACAAAGTGTCTGTAATTTTTCTCTGGAGCACTATAAAATATGACCTGGTTCTGGCCCATAGGTTTCTGTGGAAGTCTATCTAATCCATTCCGAGGAGAGTGGATGGCTGAAGTTACTATCTGTGTGAGGTTTATGTTTTCGAAGAGTTAATTTAGGAGCCTCTTCTTACGTTTTTCCGCTTGCATCTTACCAGTAAGAGCTTTTTTTTTTTTAAAAAAAAAAAAAAATGAGACAGGTTCTTGCTGTATCACTTGGGCTGGAATGCAGAAGCAAGATCTCCCCTCACTGCAACCTCTGCCTGCTGGGCTCAAGGGATCCTCACACCTCAGCCACCCAAGCAGCTGGCACCACTGGCACACACACCACACCTGGCTAATTTATGTATTTTTTATAGAGAAGAGGTTTCACTCTGTTGTCCAGGCTGATCTCAAACTTCTGGGCTCAAGTGATCTGCCTGCCTCAACCTTCCAAAGTGCTGGGATTACAGGCATGAGCCCCACATATGGCCTGTAAAATATTTTTGAATAGCCCAACATATATATCTTGTTATTTATAAGCTTTGTTTATGGGCTATAGTCGTTTTGTATATAAATATTAGTTAATTTAATTTTGTCCTTATATAAAAATAAACATAAATCAACATTAAATTTTGTTCCTTATGCCTCGAATACCTTGCATATTTTGGGGGCATATGGCTTTCTTCTTTTCTATTCATTTAAGAAGTCGTTAATTCAGTCCTCTCTCCAGAGTGTCTGTCTCTCTAGATAAAGACCCACTAGAGTTTAAGAGAAAAATTAGGAGTATATAAAGCTTAGATAAATTCCATGTCTTTAAGAGTATAGTAAGAGATAACTGTATATGGTAATCAATTTTTATGAGAAGTTTATGTATCTGTGCTTGTTTAATTTCAGGGGTTAATTTTCAAGTTTTGGATGGTTCTCCCTGTTTGAGTTGCCATTTGATTCTGCTTATAACCTACCGATCATGCCTTTAGTACTAGTAAATATTGAAAAGGAAAGGCCTTGTGTGGCTTACAAAGGTTCCGATGTAAATATGTATTGCTGGAAAAGAGGGGTTTCACCATGTTGTCCAGGCTGGTCTCGAACTCCTGACCTCAGGTGATCCACCCACCTTGACCTCCCAAAATGCTGAGATTACAGGTGTGAGCCACCGTGCCTTGCCAGTAATTTCGTATTTTCTACCAACTATTTTTGAATAAACAAAAGCTCTTTAAAAGTCAGAAATTTGAGTTTCTGCTTTACCTTCTGAAGTACTTTTTATGCCATTTCTCATCATAATTTTCCCTAAATATGATTTATATCTTTGTGCATGACAAAATTTTCTGTGTCTTTGGTACTTCTTTGTGACCTACGCATACATATATATACGTAATATATAAATTGAAGTCTCGGCACAGTGGCTCATGACCGTAATCCCTTCACTTTAGGAAGTCAAGGGGGGCAGATCACTTGAAGTCAGCAGTTCAAGATCAGCCTGGCCAAAATGGTGAAACCTCACCTCTATTTTAAAAAATACAAAAATTAGCCCTGCGTGGTGAAGCACACATTTAGCCCCAGCTACTGTGGAGGCTGAGACAGGAAAATGGCTTGAGCCCAGGAGGCAGAGGTTGCAGTGAGCTGAGATCAGGCCACTGTATTCCGGTGTTGGGGACAGAGCGAGACACTGCCTCAAAAAAAAAAAAGACGTAAATACATAAAGAAGATGAAACAAAATAAAATTGAAATAATATGTTCGTATAAACCTCACCCAGCCCAGTTTCTTTTCAGAGTATCTGATAAACCACTTGTTTCCCTATGAGTTAGACATTTTTTTCCTCAGACATCTAAGTGTCCTAATGTGCAACTTCATGAAAGGTCTCATTTTTACTGGGAACGCTTTTGTGTTGCTGTGGTGGTGAGATGTGAACTTCGCGATTCCGTGAGGAAGACAGAATTCTGAAACGCCCCCTGCATTTCCCGCCCCTCAGAGACTCGCCCTACACCTGCCCCTCCCTTGGGTGTGGGCGGAGCCGTGAATTGATGAGCCGCCCAATCCCTGATTAGATTAAGGATACCCTGACCCAGTAGCTGTTAAGGGCTGGGTCTAATTCAATCATCTGAACTCTTTATAAGGGACTGAACCTCCCTGAGCTTGCATTCCCTGAGGGAGATTCCTCGGCACTGGCTGTGCAGACCCA
>NW_012115888.1:2223983-2238069 GCF_000951035.1 Colobus angolensis palliatus | reverse complement strand
TCTGTGTCCGCCTAGTCGGAAGGAGACGGGAGCATGGGCCTTCAGTCGTTTGTGGGCGGGGAGATGCTTTCAGAGGGGGACACCTCTTCCAGGGGACTTGTATGGTTTTATGCTGAAGCCCGGAGTTGCTGTGTCTTATCTTTGATGATTAGGTATGGTTTCAACAAATGCAGCCTGCAGAGTCTTTTCCCTTGTGTTATTCTGCCCCGGAGGCTGTGCCTGAGCAGGAGCGCTTTAATTGTCGTCCTTGTATTTTGTTTAAATTTTCGTATGGATTTTGTCTTCCCCAGATGAGGACAGTGACTTGTTTCATAGTCACTTCGACTACATATTTCTGCTTCCTAGGGCATACAGAGGCATCTTTCTGTGTCCGCCTAGTTGGAAGGAGACGGGAACATGGGCCTTCAGTCGTTTGTGTGCGGGGAGATGCTTTCAGAGGGGGACACCTCTTCCAGGGGGACTTGTATGGTTTTATGCTGAAGCCCGCAGTTGCTGTGTCTTAACTTTGGTGATTAGGTCTGGTTTCAACAAATGCAGCCTGCGGAGACTTTTCCGTCGTATTATTTTTTCCCGGAGGCCGTGCCCGAGCAGGAGCGCTGCAACTCTTGTCCTTGTATGTCGTTTAAATTCTCCTATGGATTTTTTTGACTCATCACTGAACTGTTTCCAAACTGAGGAAACAAAAACAAAATCACAAAGCGTTACTTTCTCTTATTTGACTCTTCTCATGTATATCCCTCCCGACTTTGCTTTACGTCGGCAAGCGGTCGTCTACATTATTGGCAATTGACGTAGCATAGGGTAATTGTATAAGACTAGGGAGGGAGGAACAGCTGACAAAAACCACCCGTCTGTGAACACCCGTTGGTAGTGATCATCCGCGCTTTGAAAGACACATGTAGAGGGAGCTGATTGATCCTTCAGGTTTGCTTCATGTGGTCACGTTACCGGTGCTTCTAGAGGCGCCCACATTTAGTTGAAAACACTGTCACAGAGTATTCTTGATGTTATGCTCTCTAGAGGCCATCTGCTCAGAAAATCCAACCTGAGCACGGCAACGTAGAGAAGAAATTATCGAGATATGGAACAAAGTAGGTTCCACAGGAGTTATAAAGCCATCCCACAGGCTCCTGGTATACACTCTACTTTACCTTTGTTATGTTCCATATTACCTGTACAATACGGAACAAAGTAGGTTCATCAGGAGTTGTAAAGTTGTCCCAACGTCTGTGTGGACGTACTCCTCTTCACCTTTGTTATGGCAAAGAAGACTTTTCCATCATGAAATAAAGGTCTGAGGTTTAGTATCCAATCATTGTGAGCATTCGCAGCACACTTTGTGAGCATTCCCATTCACTTTGGGAATCCAAGGGGGACAGATCGCTTGAAGTCAGCAGTTCAAGACCGGCCTGGCCAAAATGGTGAAACCTTGTCTCTACTTTAAAAGATACAAAAATTAACCCAGCGTGGTGGTGCGCACATTTATTCCCAGCTACTCTGGAGGCTTAGGCGGGAGAGTCGCTTGAGGTCGGGAGGTGGAGGTCGCAGTGAGTTGAGATCAGGCCACTGCAATCCACCCTGGGGCACAGAGCGAGACTCTGTCTCAAAGATAAATAAGTAAATAGATACACAAATAAATAAAATAGAATTGAAATAATATTTTCATATTCCCCTCACCCAGCCCAGTTCCTTTTCAGAGCATCTGATAAACCACTTGTTTCCCTATGAGTTAGACATTTTTTTCCTCAAACATCTAAGTGTCCTAATGTGCAACTTCATGAAAGGTCTCATTTTTACTGGGAATGCTTTTGTGTTGCTGTGGTGGTGAGATGTGAACTTCGCGATTCCGTGAGGAAGACAGAATTCTGAAACGCCCCCTGCATTTCCCGCCCCTCAGAGACTCGCCCTACATCTGCCCCTCCCTTGGGTGTCGGCGGAGCCGTGAATTGATGAGCCGCCCAATCCCTGATTAGATTAAGGATACCCTGACCCAGTAGCTGTTAAGGGCTGGGTCTAATTCAATCATCTGAACTCTTTATAAGGGACTGAACCTCCCTGAGCTTGCATTCCCTGAGGGAGATTCCTCGGCACTGGCTGTGCAGACCCAGGGAGCCCCGCAGAGCAGACCCGGTCAACACCTGTAGGAGCTGAGAGCATCCTCCCAGCAGCAGGCAGAACAAACAAGTGGGCCTGGGTTTCACAACCCTAAGGCCTTGAATTCTGCCACCAACTCGAATCAGATCGAAGCCAGACCCTTCTCAGGTGAAGGCAACGACCGCACAGCACAGTCGGACCCTCCCTGGAAATCCCCCGTGTGACTCGGAGCAGGAGGCAGTCACTCGGTTCGGTAGAACTTCTGACCTGGGAGTTGGGGGTTTGTTTTAAAGACTCAGAATTGACGAGAATTTATTGTGCGTTGATCACAAACTAGTGTACCCTCCATCCACAAGTTTCTCCACGTCGCGGAAGCGAGACAACCTGCGTGTATGTTTGTGTGTGGGAGCGGGAGGCAGGGAGTTGTGTCCAGTTGTGGCTAAACTGTGGCTCAGCAGAAACACAGCAGCTGAAGAATCCCACCCATGGAGACGGGCAGGCAAGCAGGTGTGTCTGCTGAGATGTTCGCCATGCCCCGAGGTCCGAAGGGCGGCAACGAGGTTGCAATCCCTGAGGACCTAGATGGGAACGTGGAAGAACCCAGGGATCGGGAAGGTGAGCTCGCCGGTCAGGCTGTCACGGACCTCGCGGAAGGTGCCAATGAAGCCTCGGCCTCAGCTCCTCCTGCCGCCAAAAGACTGAAAACAGACACCAAAGGAAAGAAGGAGAGGAAGCCCACCGTGGATGCAGAGGAGGCTCAGAGGATGACCACCCTGCTGTCCGCCATGTCCGAGGAGCAGCTGGCCCGCTATGAAGTGTGGCGCCGCTCAGCTTTCCCGAAAGCACGCATCGCACGTCTGATGCGGTCTATCAGCGGCAGCTCGGTGTCTGAGAACACGGCCATTGCCATGGCTGGAATAGCCAAGGTCTTGGTTGGAGAGGTGGTGGAGGAGGCCCTGGACGTGTGTGAGATGTGGGGAGAGACGCCCCCGCTTCAGCCCAAGCATTTAAGGGAGGCTGTTCGCAGGTTAAAGCCCAAGGGCCTCTTCCCCAACGGCAACGCCAGAAAAACCATGTTCTTTTAGGCCCACGGCCAGAGGGACAGGCCTGTTCGTGAAGGACGAAGTGCTGCATCCATCTTCCCACCGCAGGACTGTGTTTGCTGGAGCTTCTGCATCTCAGTCTACCCAGGGTTGACGTAGGACTTTAACGTCTTTCACAGACTGACATTTGTCTTCCCCAGATGAGGACAGTGACTTGTTTCCTAGTCACTTCGACTACATATTTCTGCTTCCTAGGGCATAGAGAGGCATCTTTCTGTGTGCGCCTAGTGGGAAGGAGATGGGAGCATGGGCCTTCAGTCGTTTGTGGGCGGGGAGATGCTTTCAGAGGGGGACACCTCTTGCAGGGGCTTGTATGGTTTTATGCTGAAGCCCGGAGTTGCTGTGTCTTAACTTTGATGATTAGGTCTGGTTTCAACAAATGCAGCCTGCGGAGACTTTTCCCTCGTGTTATTCTGCCCCGGAGGCTGTGCCTGAGGAGGAGCGCTGCAATTGTCATCCTTGTATGTCGTTTAAATTCTCGTATGGATTTTTTTTACCCATCAGTGAACTGTTTCCAAACTTAGGAAATAAAAACAAAATCAGAAAGTGTTGCTTTCTCTTATTTGACTCTTCTCGTGTGTATTCCTCCTGCCTTTGCTTTATGTCAGCAAGCGGTCGTCTACATTATTGGCAGTTAACGTAGCATAGGGTAATTGTATAAGACTAGGGAGGGAGGAACAAATGACGAAAACCACCTGTCTGTGAACACCCGTTGGTCGTGATCATCCACGCTTTAAAGGACACATGTAGAGAGAGCTGATTGATCCCTCAGGTTTGCTTCATGTGGTCACATTACCCGTTCCTCCAGAGGCACCCACATGTATTTGAAAACACTGTCACAGAGTATTCTTGATGTTATGCTTTCTGGAGGCCATTTGCTCAGAAAATCCAACCTGAGCACGGCAACGTAGAGAAGAAATGAATGAGATATGGAACAAAGTAGGTTCCACAGGCGTTATAAAGTCATCCCATAGTCTCCCTGTGTATACTCTACTTTACCTTTGTTATGTTCGATTTTACCTTTGTGATATGGAAGAAAGTAGGTTCATCATGAGATATAAAGGTATCCCATAGTCTTCTTATACATACTCTACTTTGCCTCTATCATGGCAATGAAGACTTTTTGTCATAAAATAAAGATCTGAGGGTTATTATCAAATTATTGTGAACATTCCCAGCACAGCTCGCCAATACTGATGATAGCAGTTCTGCGGGTCTATCTTTGCCCTGTGCCCCCTCAATTGCAGACTAGGAGCAAAGAGGATCTAAAAGCCCTTTCCAATTCATTTCTAATATTGAACACAGGGTACCATCAAGTATTTTTTCCTGATGCCACAGATACCCCCTCAAAATTGTTGCTTTATTTATTTTGAAACTTAGCTTTTGCTCTTCAAATGGTACTTATGGTACATAGAACCTGTCTTTGACTGGGTGAGTATTACAGAAACTTTTAAACTGTACCAAGAACGGGTACATTCTGTTTCACACCACCATATTTTGACATTACTTGGCTTTCCTTTTTAAATTAACTTTCTTGCAATGGCATATAACAAGTTAGACTACTAGGTCTAAGGGAGGCATGTGGAAGGTACAGATTCTTGGAAGAATTCATGGAGTTGGGAGGGCTCTCTCAGAAATTGAAGTACTGTAGCAACCAAAATAAGTAAGATCCAAGGGCCTCGATATCACCCAGTCTTTATACTGCTCTCTGCTCTTTTTTCCATGGCACTGGGGAGTCTCAGAAGCTGTGTTCCGGCCGATGTGGCAGGTCTAGTGCTCTCTGAACACTAGAAGTAAAGAGAACCTTGCCCAAGCAACCTGAGGTGGGGCAAAAATCTACAGGCAGCCGTGAGGGTAGTGATTGGACACACAAGGTTAGAACATTTTTCTGGCCCCCACATAGAACTGAATGCTTTTCGTGGAGTCTGAGTAAAGCTGAACTGCTGAAGACAGAAGCAAGATCCCATCAAGGTCTCAGAGGTCAGTTCAGGAGCAGAAACACAGTGTTGTTTTTTCAGAGAGGAAACCCAGATTAGCTGACAAGGTTCAGTGTCCCCACACATTCTAAATCTTCTCAATGTGTAATATCACATAGCCACAGTTGTCAAGAAGAAAATCTGTAGAAAGTTACATCTTTCCAGGAAAAATCTTTGACAGTTTTCATGGCTGGTTGTATTACATGTTAATAACAATGTAAGTTTTCCTAGAGCTTCATTGTCATTATTAAAGTCTACCTCATAATGTACATTTGGAGACCACCTAGAAAAATGCGGCCTCTGGTTGGAACTGGTGAGGTAGTGAGGAGATGACTAACAAATGAAGGAACTGCACTTCACAGCTTCTCTCTCTCTCTCTCTTTCTCTCTCTCTCTCCTTCCTTCCTTCCTTCCTTCCTTCCTTCCTTCCTTCCTTCCTTCCTTCCTTCCTTCCTTCCTTCCTTCCTTCCTTCCTTCCCTCCCTCCTTTCTTTTCCTTTTTTTTGATGGAGTCTTGCTGGGTTGCCCAGGCTGGCATACAGTGGCATGGTCTTAGTTCACTGTATCCTCTGCCTTCCAGGTTCGAACAATTCTCCTGCCTCAGCCTCCAGAATAGCTGGGATTACAGGCATGTGCCATCACACTGTCTCATTTTTGTATTTTTAGTAGAGATGGAGTTTCACCATGTTGGCTAAGCTGGTCTTGAACCCCTGACCTCAAGAGAGCCACCAAAGTGCTGGAATTACAGGTATGACCCACTGTGTATAGCCTACAACTTCACAGTTATTTTCAATAGTTTAGAATCACTCTGGAATAACCTTAACATCTGCTCTGCCTGCCTTTGCCCCCCAAAAGTACTTAGCCTGTGTCCAAATAAAGTTTAAATAATCTAGCTGCACTGTTTCCAAGCGCAAACTATCTAGGGCTTGGTCTTCAAAGGTACAAGTAATCAAAAGGTTGTACCCCGATTAAACAAGTTTAAATAATAATTTGATGGAATTATGTTTTCTATGAAGAAAGATATAAAGTAGAGTGGTAACTTTCATATATAGCGGAGAAGGGTGCCATGCTCTCACAAAATGAATGGAGTCAGATCATTTTAATAGCTTAGTAAGTCACGAATATTGGAGAGACATGTCATACAATTTCAAGTTAGTGCCGAGTCTAGGAATATCTAGCAGTCTATTTGATAAGGATATATTTTCTTTTATATGAACATATTAATGAGATAGATGAAGTTGTTTTTAATTTTTAATTAGTTTTTCTTAGTCACATATTCAAGGGGGCATACTACTGTTTGGTAAAACAAGACGATTCAACATCAGGTTTTTGTTTTTAAAGATGAAAGAGCTGAAAAACTTTGTTTTGTCACAGCAATGCCATCCAATTATTCAATTTTTTTTAGATCATAATTCAAAAATTACATTGTGATTTAGCTTCAAAAAATTTTTTGTAATGATCTTTGAATTGACAACTCATTAAAACTTTCTGTAGTTTGGATAAAAACAAAAAATTTGAAATGATCTAAACTGAAAAAATCATGTTTCTCAAAATCTACCTCCTACTCCTTCAGCTACCATGCCATGTTCAACTCTTGTACGTGAAAAGCATTGAAAAATTTAAGTTCTGTTTATTTCAATCCACTTTCAGCAAAGAAGTATTGTTTATGAGAAAGCCGTAATCTCATCAATAGTGCCTTTAAAAAAATTCAACAGAAAGTATGAACTAGTAACTGATCATGATAAGAAAATAAATCCCATAAAAAGCAGTCCTAAGGCAGAGCAACTTCTGTCTTCAGTGTGAAATCACCATAGTCTCTTGGAAGGGGTTTCTCTTTCAGAGCAGTTTGCTGTCCGGAGGGTGCTAAAGGCCCATACAAGTTTATTATTCCAAATAGGAAGATGTAGAAAAAAACTCAGATGTCAGAAATGATCCGAATATTTAGCCAAAATGATTATGATATAGGTTGCTTCCTTCATCCAGATGTGGCTAATTTAAGGGTTTGAGGAAGATATTAAAATTGTGGGTAAATTCACGGTAGATTGAGACACTGAAGCTCTGGCTCACAAAGTCTTCTGTCATAGGAAACGTGGAGCAAGTACTTTTCCCCCCAGGATTTCTTTCCTGGCCTTGAGTCTAAGATCACATGATTTTTTGGTACTTGTTAAAAATGTGGCCCTCTGTAATCCCAGTACTTTGGGAGGCTGAGGTGGGCAGCTCATGAGGTCAGGAGATCAAGACCATCTTGGCCAACATGGTGAAACCCCGTCTCTACTAAAAATACAACAAATTAGCTGTACATGGTGGTACTTGCCTGTCGTCCCAGCTACTTGGGTGGCTGAGGCAGGAGAATGGCTTGAACCAGGGAGTCAGAGGTTGCAGTGTGTCGAGATCATGCCACTGCACTCCAACCTGGATACAGAATGAGACTCCATCTCAAAAGAAAAAAAAAAAAAAAAGTAGGCCGGGCGTGATGATGGCTCTTGCCTGTAATCCCAGTACTTTGGGAGGCCAAGGTGGGCAGATCACGAGGTCAGGAGATTGAGACCATCTTGGCCAACATAGTGAAACTGTGCCTTTACTAAAAATACAAAAATTAGCTGTGCCTGGTGGTGCTTGCCTGTAATCCCAGCTACTCAGTAGGCTGAGAGAAGAGAATCGCTTGAACCAGGGAGTTGGAGGTTGCAGTGAACCGAGACAGAGCGAGACTCCGTCTCAAAACAAAAAGGAAAAGGAAAAGTAGACTGGACGCAGTGGCTCCTTCCTGTAATCCCAGCACTTTGGGAGCCCAGGCGGGTGCATCACGAGGTCAGGAGATCTAGACCATCCTGGCTAACACGGTGAAACCGGTCCCTACTAAAATCACAAAATAAGTAGCTGGGAGTGGTGGCCCTTGCCTATAGTCCCAGCTACTCAGGAGGCTGAGGCAGGAGAATGGCATGAACCCGGGAGGCGGAGCTTGCAGTGAGCCAAGATCTGGCCACTGCACTCCAGCCTGGACGACAGAGCCAGACTATGTCTCCAGAAAAATAATAATAAAATAAAATTAAAAAAATATTAAATAAATAAAAGTGTCCCTTAAACTTGAACGTACAGTCTGCCTGCCTCAAATGGTTTGGCTGCAGTGGGGGTGTGTCTCCTCACATCTCATAGGCTTCTGGGGCCTCTCCTACTACCTCCCCTACCAACACCTGGGTCATTCCAGTCATGGCCACGGATGTGACCACGTTCTAGGATGCTGAACTGCCAGAGATGGACAGCATCAGACTTCTAAAGGCTTCCTCTTTCCCTTTCCTACCCACAAACACAGTCACACTGCCTCCCATAATGTGAAGTGCCTTGTGGACAGAGAGAGTCTATTGGTATTTTAGAAAGTGGAGTTGAATGTGTGTTCATAGCAAACTAGTAGGAACAGCCCAGGACACAGGGAACATTGCAAACACAGAGCTGCATACGGAAAAGTCAAAGTGCGGATCTCATCTACTGATTAAGTTAAACAAACATCACCCAGTTGCCATCAGGAAGAGATTTATTTGGTTTGAAGTAGTCTAAACACAGGCGTAGTTCCAGTGAAAATGAACAGGTTTCTTGAAAATGGATGTAGAGTTGAAGTGCTGAAACTCGCTCACTGAAACATTCCCACCTGACACTAGTGCCTTACGACCCTCAAGGTAGATTAGACATTGACAAAAGCACACAGAACCACCACCAAGACCTGATTTCTGCCTGGCTCCACTCCCAATCCTATGCTTAGCTACCTTTGGGTCCTTAAGCACCCTCTCTGCGGATGCGGCGGGCCAGCTGCATGTCTCTGGGCATAATTGTGACGCGCCTAGCATGGATGGCACACAGGTTGGTATCTTCGAAGAGGCTCACCAGGTAGGCCTCGCTGGCCTCCTGCAGGGCGCCAATGGCCGCGCTCTGGAAGCGCAGGTCCGGGCTGATGGCCTGGGCGATCTCGCGCACCAGGCGCTGGAAAGGCAGCTTGCGCAGGAGAAGCTGCGTGGACTTCTGGTACTTTCTGATTTCGCGTAGCGCCAGGGTGCCAGGCCTATAGCGGTGAGGCTTCTTGATCCCTCCTCTAGGTGGCAACCTCTTGCCTGGGGCTTTGGTGGCCATGGGCTTCCTGGGGGCCTGCCAGTCGGTGGCTTTGGTGGCTTTGCGGGCGGTCTGCTTGGTGCGCGCCATGGGCTGGGCTGTAGCCTCTCTCCTCTCCTTGGACTGAGCCTGGCCGGCTGCAGGCGGTGCTGGCGTCAGAGAGCGAGGGCAGTGGTGCTGTGGACAGGATTCAAAGAGCCTGTGAGTTGAGATCCATGCGCATGACCCTCCTACACACTTAGTCCCTGCAAACCTAGCCCCAGACTTACCAGCTCTCAGGTCTGTGGGGCAGAAGCTGGGCTGTTTAGCCTCCCCACAGGGTCCTGGGTTTCTTTGGTCTTCACAGCAGCGGCCAGGAATCTCCCTCGCAGGCAGTCTCTTTCTGACTGGAGATCTCTGTGGTCTCAGTAAAGCCCTGCCTCTTATAAGGGGCTCAGATGATTGCATTAAACCCACCCAGCTAACTTCCATTGTACTCCCTGCTTCACTAGATCCTCAAGCTCATCAGGGTTGTGAAAATCCAATCAAGTCCCCGGGTTCTGCACACACCCAAGGGAGGGACAAACCTGTGGCATGTGCCTTGTGGGAGGGATGGTAGGTGGGTGGGTCACCTAAAGTTCTAGGTATGAAAGATAATCTGAAAGTTTACATTTTTCCATCGTCATGGAAATATTGACAGTGAAAAAAATTTTTTAGCAAAGTCGAAAGTTAGCCAACTTACACATCTGCTCCCAAACACCAAGGCATGAGATCGTGAGGTTTTATCAGTTCCTTTGAGAATGAAGTGGTCCGGAAGGGGATTGGAGGGGGTATGGAAATTTGAAAAATTGGAAATGGTCACTTCTCTGTCAGGGATTCTCCTGTGACATTTTCTCCCCAAAAGTGACACTCATGAAAATCTTCTTGTAGCCTCCAGCAGATTTGACTCCGGATAAGCCAAAGCTTTCCTGAGGCAAGAATCACATGTGACTGTCACTGGTTTTCCCCTCAGCCCCCTCAAGCTCCTTTTCCCCTTTGAAGGGGGAAGGGAGCCTGAGCTGAGCTATCCTGCCATTGTCCATGATGGGAATGCCATGAGGTCCTGAGAAGCCAACCTGAGGTCACAGCTGAGCTAAGAAAACATTGAATATATTTTGTTATTTCAATATTTGTAGGGGTACCTGTGGTTTTAGGTTCCACAGATAAATTGTGTAGTTGTGAATTCTATTCAAATACACCGTTAAAAGACTTTTGTGATCCCTGTAGTAGAAATTAATGCCCAATTCCATGTAGGTACGGCACACAGAACAAGAGATTCCATGATATCCGTACTTACAAAATAAGTTCATATGAGTGTTTTAAAATTTGAGCTTATTATTATTATTGTTTTGTTGTTAAATTTTTTTAAGTGTGTTTCAATAGCTTTAGGAGTACAAGTTGTCTTTGGTTCCATAGATGAATTGTATAGTGTTGAAGTCTGGGATTTTAGTGCACTCATCACCCAGTTAGTTTACATTTTACTCAACATGCAGTTTCTCCTCCGTCAGCCTCCTCTCACCCTCCCCACTTCTGAGTCTCTAATGTTTAGTATACTACACTGCATGCCTTTGTGGACCCATAGCTTAGCTTTCACTTCTAGGTGAGATGGTGCACTATTTGCCTGTAGATTCCTGAGTTACTTTACAGAGAATAATGACCTCCAGTTCCATCCAAGTTGCTGAAATGATATAGTTTCATTCCTGTTTATGGCTGAATAGCAGTCCATGGTGTATATGTTCCTGTTTTCTTTTTGTTTGTTTATTATTATTATTATTTCAGCAGTTTTTGGGGAGCAGGTGGTGTTTGGTTACATGGATAAGTTATTTAATGCACAAAATTTCAGAAATTTTGGTGTGCCCGTCACCTGAGCAGTGTACACTGTACCCAATGTGTAGCCTTTTATTCCTCACCCCCTTGCACCCTTCCACCCAAGTCCACAAGTTTCATTGTAAC
This sequence comes from Colobus angolensis palliatus, assembly GCF_000951035.1. Lineage (NCBI taxonomy): Eukaryota > Metazoa > Chordata > Mammalia > Primates > Cercopithecidae > Colobus > Colobus angolensis. Next base: position 2,226,829 of record NW_012115888.1, on the reverse strand, counting down.
ATTCTTATGTTTTTGTGTTGTTGTAGCTCAGCTCCCGTTTATAAGTGAGAACATATGATGTTTGATTTTCCATTCTGGAGTTACTTCACTTAAAATAATGGTCTCCAATTCCATCCAGGTTGCTGGGAACACCATTATTTCTTTCCTATTTTTGGCTGAGTTGTATTTAGTGGTATGTGTATGTGTATATATATATATATATACACACACACACACACACACACATATATATATTATATATATACATAAGTATATATAAAAAACATTTTCTTTATCGACCCGGTTGATAGGCATTGACTGGTTTCTTTCTTTTATTTTTTTTTTTTGAGACAGAGTCTCGCTCTGTCACCCAGGCTGTAGTGCAGAGGCGCGATCTCGGCTCACTGCAAGCTCCGCCTCCCAGGTTCACACTATTCTCCTGCTTCAGCCTCCCGAGTAGCTGGGACTATAGGCGCTTGCCACCATGTCAGCTAATTTGTTGTATCTTTAGTAGAAATGGGGTTTCACCATGTTAGCCAGGATGGTCTTGATCTCCTGACCTCATGATCCACCCACCTCGGCCTCCCAAAGTGCTGGGATTACAGGCATGAGTCACTGCGCCCAGCCTGATTTCATATTTTTGCAATTGTGAATTGTGCTGCTATAAACATGTGTATGCAAGTGTTAGTGTTTTTTTCATATAATGACTTATTTTTCTCTGGGCCGATACCCAGTAGTGGGATTGGTGGATCAAATGGTAGATCTCCTTTTAGTTCTTTAGGGAATCTCCACACTGTTTTGCATAGTGGTTGTGCTAGTTTACATTCCCACCAGCAGTGTAAAAGTGTTCCTCACCTCATCCACCACAACATCTATTATTTTTTGATTTTTTAATTATGGCCATTCTTGCAGGAGTAAGGTGGCATTGCATTGTGCTTTTGATTTACATTTCCCTGATCATTACTGAACAGTTTTTCATATATTTGGTGGCCATTTGCGTATCTTCTTTTGAAAATTGCCTGTTTATGTTTTAGCCCACTTTTTGACGGGATTATTTGTTCTTTTCCTTGCGGCTTTGTTTGAGTTCCTAGTAGATTCTCAACATTATTCCTTTGTAAGATACATAGTATGTGAATATTTTCTCCCACTCTATAGGTTGTTTGTTTACTCTGCTGATTATTATTAAGATTTTTGCCGTGCAGAAGCTTTTTAGTTTAATTAAGTCCCATCTATTTATCTTTGATTTTCTTGCATTTGCTTTTGGGTTCTTGGTCATTAACTCTTTGCCTAAGCTAATGTCGAGAAGAGTTTTTCTGATGTTACCTTCTAGAACTTTTATGGTTTCAGGTCTTAGATTTAAAGTATTTGATCCATCTTGAGTTGATTTTTGTATAAGGTGAGAGTTGAGGATCCACTTTCACCCTTCTATATAAAGCTTGCCAATTATCCCGGCACTATTTGTTGAATAGGGTGTCCTTTCGCTCCTTTATGTTTTTGTTTGCTTTATCGAAGATCAGTTGGCTGTAAGTATTTGGCTTTATTTCTGGGTTATGTATTTTGTTCCGTTGGTCTATATGCCTATTTTTATACCAGTAGCATGCTGTTTTGGTACCTACAACCTTGTAGTATAATTTGAAGTTGGGTAATGTGATGCCTCCATATTCCTTCTTTGTGCCTAGCCTTACTTTGGCTATGCAGGCTCTTTTATACTCCCATATAAATTTTAGAATAGCTTTTTTCTAGTTCTGTGAAGAATGATAATGGAATATTGATGGAAATTGCATTGAATTTGTAGATTGCTTTTGGCAGTATGGTCATTTTTACAATATTGATTTTACCCATCCATGAGCATGGGATGTTTTTATATTTGTTTCTTTCATCTATGATTTCTTTCAGCCATATTTTGCACTCTTCCTTGTAGAGGTCTTTCACATCCTTGGATAGGTATATTCCTAAGTACTTTATTTTTTGCAGCTTTTATAAAAGGGGTTGAGTTCTTGATTTGATTCTTGGCTTGGTCACTGTTGGTTTATAGCAGTGCTACTGATTTGTATACTTTGATTTTGTATCCTTAAATTTTACTGAATTCGTTTAACAGATCTAGAGGCTTTTTACATGAGTCTTTAGGATTTTCTAGGTATATAATCACACCATTGGAGACAGTGACAGTTTAACTTCCTCTTTAACAATTTGGATGCCCTTTATTTCTTTTGTATGATTACTCTGGCTAAGACTTCCAGTACTGTGTTGAATAGGAGTGGTGAGAAAGGGCAACCTTGTTTTGTGCCAGTTTGCAAAGGAAATGCTTCCAGCCCTTGACCATTCAGTATGATATTGGCTGTGGATTTATCATATCTGACTCTTATTATTTTGAGGTATGTTCCTTCGATACCTAGTGTGTTGAGAGTTTTTAACATGAAGTGATGTTTAATTTTATGAAAGGTCTTTTCTACATCTATTGAGATAATCATGTGGTTTTTGTCTTTAGTTCTGTTTATGTGATGAATCACATTTATTGATGTGTGTATATTGAACAAGCCTTGCATCACGGGGATGAAGCCTACTTGATTGTGATGGATAAGCTTTTTGATGTGCTGCTGGATTTGATTTGCCAGTATTTTATTGAGGAATTTTGCATTAATGTTTATCAAGGACATTAGCCTGAAGTTTTCTTTTTTTATTGTATCTCTGCCAGGTTTTGGTATCAGAATGATGCTGGCTTAATATTTTGGAATAAGGCCGGGCGCGGTGGCTCAAGCCTGTAATCCCAGCACTTTGGGAGGCCAAGACGGGTGGATCACGAGGTCAGGAGATCGAGACCATCCTGGCTAACATGGTGAAACCCCGTCTCTACTAAAAAATACAAA
>NW_012115888.1:2202603-2223348 GCF_000951035.1 Colobus angolensis palliatus | reverse complement strand
TGGTAGAATTCAGCTGTGAATCCTCTGGTCCTGGGCTGTTTTTGGTTGGTAGGCTACTAATTACTGCTTCAATTTTAGAACTTATTATTGGTCTATTTGAAAATTTGATTTCTTCCTGGATCAGTCTTGGTAGGGTATTCATGTCCAGGAATTTATGTATTTCTTCTAATTTTCTAGTTTGTGTGCATGGAGGTGTTGTTTATAGTCTCTGATGGTTTTGTGTATTTCCGTGGGGTTAGTGGTGGTGATACCCCATGTTTCTGATTTGGTTTTTTTTTTTTTTTTTTTTTGAGACGGAGTCTCTATCACCATGCTGGAGTGCAGTGGTGCTATCTTGGCTCACTGCAATCTTCACCTCCTGGGTTCAAGCGATTCTCCTGCCTCAGCCTCCTGAGTAGCTGGGACTACAGGCATACGTCACCATGTCCAGCTAATTTTTGTATTTTTAGTACAGATGGAGTTTCATCATTTTGATCAGGGTGGTCTTGATCTCTCGACCTTGTGATCGACCCGCCTCGGCCTCCCAAAGTGCTGGGATTACAGGCGTGAGTCACCACACCCACCTGATTGTGTTTATGTTAATCTCCTCTTTTTTCTTTTTTATTAGCCTAGCTAGAAATTTATCTATTTTATTAATTTTTTCAAAACACCCGCTACTGAATTCATTGATTTTTTGAAGGTTTTTTTTAATGTCTCTATCTCTTTCAGTTCAGCTGTGATCTTGGTTATTTATAATCTTCTGTTAGCTTTGGCATTTGTTTGCTCCTGTCCTCTAGATTTTTAGTTGTGATATTAGGTTTTTAACAAGTTCTTTCTAACTTTTTGATGTGGGTGTTTAGTGCAACTAATTTTCCTCTTAACACTGCTTTAGCTGTGTCCCAGAGATTCTGGTACATTTTATCTTCATTCTCATTAGTCTCAAAGAACTTCTTGATTTCTGCCTTAATTTCATTATTTACCCAAAAGTCATTCCAGTGCAGGTTGTTCAGTTTCCATGTAGTTGTATGGTTTTGAGTGAATTTCTTAATCTTGAGTTCTAATTTGATTGTGCTGTGGTCCAAGAGACTGTTATAATTTCAGTTCTTTTGCATTTGGTGAAAAGTGTTTTACTTCCAATTATGTGATCAATTTTAGAGTGATTGCTGTGTGGCGATGAGAAGAATGTATATTCTATTGTTTTTGGGTGGAGAGTTTTGTAGATATCTGTTAGGTCCATTTGATCCAGAGTAGAGTTCAGGTCCTGAATATCTATTAATTTTCTGTCTTGATGATCTAATATTGTCAGTGGGGTGTTAAAGTCTCTCATTATTATTGTGTGGGAGTCTAAGTCTGCATTGTTTTATCATGATTCTTAGCTTCTTTCCATTGGGTTACAACATGATCTTTTAGGTCAGTGAAGTTTATTTTTATCCACATCCTGTCATTTTAGCCATCTCATTCTCAGCCCACTTCTGAGCCCTTGGTGGAGAGTTGTTGTGGTCATTTGGAGGAAAAGGGGCCCTCTGGGTTTTTGAGTTTTCAGGGTTTTTATTGTGCTAATTCTTTCTTTCTTTCTTTTTTTTTTAAAAAAGATTTGAAAGAGGCCCACTTTTTGATGGGGTTGTTTGATTTTTTTCTTGTAAATTTGTTTAAGTTCTTTGTAGATCCTGGATATTAGCTCTTTGTCAGATAGGTGGATTGCAAAAATTTTCTCCTATTCTGTAGGTTGCCTGTTCACTCTGATGGTAGTTTTTTTTGCTGTGCAGAAGCTCTTTAGTTTAATTAGATCCCATTTGTCAATTTTGGCTTTTGTTGCCATTGCTTTTGGTGTTTTAGACATGAAGTCCTTACCCATGCCTATATCCTGAATGGTATTGCCTAAGTTTTCTTTTGGGTTTTTATTGCTTTAGGTCTAACATTTAAGTCTTTAATCCATCTTGAATTAATTTTTGTATAAGGTGTAAGGAAGGGATCCAGTTTCACCTTTCTACGTATGGCTGTCCAGTTTTCTCAGCACCATTTATTGAATAGGGAATCCTTTCCTCATTTCTTGTTTCTGTCAGGTTTGCCAAAGATCAGATGGTTGTAGATGTGTGGTATTATTTCTGAGGTCTCTGTTCTGTTGTATTGGTCTATATCTCTGTTTTGGTACCAGTACCATGCTGTTTTGGTTACTGTAGACTTGTAGTATAGTTTGAAGTCAGGTAGGGTGATGCCTCCAGCTTTGTTCTTTTTGTTTAGGATTGTCTTGGCAATGCGGGCTCTTTTTTGGTTCCATACGAGTTAATGGGTGCAGCACACCAACATGGCACATGGATACATATGTAACAAACCTGCACATTGTGCACATGTACCCTAGAACTTAAAGTATAATAATAATAATAATAAAATATTTTAAGGAAAAAAAGAATTAAAAGAGGCAACATGAATTTCTTTTCTTTTTTTTTCAAAATTGAAACTGATGAATATCAATATCACTTAGTAAAGTTCAGGAGAAAAAATCAAGTTAGACATGCAAAAATGTGATATGAATGTGATAGGAGATGTTATTCTGTGAAGCTTAATTTCATCTGAAAGAAATGTAAGAGAAAATAAAAAGCATTGTCAAATTCTTTCTTATCTTTGTGGATTTATCTGGCTTCAAGCTTTGAGGTTGCTGACCTTTAGATGGGGTTTTTAGTTTTGTTGTGGTGGTTGTTTGCTGTTTTTATTTTTTTCACTCTGGCCACTCTTCTGTAGGGCTGCTGCAGTTTGCTGGGTGTCTGCTCCAGACTGTAGTCACCTGGATTTTTCCCATACTTGGAAGTATCACCCTTGAAGGCTGCAAAACAGCACAGATGGCATCTTGCTTCTTCCTCTGGAAGTACCCAGGAGGGTACTAAACTTGTTGCTGGCTTGAATGCATCTGTAGGAGGTGGCTGGTTACACTGCTTGGGAAAATCTCATGCAGTTGGGAGGAATTGGATCAGGAACATACTTAAGCAATCTAACTGCTTTTTGCTAGAGCAGCTGTGCTGTATTGGTGATCCCTTCAACACCTGATCCATTAGGGCTTTCCAAGGCCCACAGACTGGACCAGCTGAGATGCCTGGACAGTCATGGTGGCAGCACGCCCTGCCCCGTGGGCACTTAGACTCAGGGAGAAATTAGAACTCTGTCAGGCAGGTGTGGCTGGAGGTCCTGGCTGGGAGAACCCACTCCAAAAGGAGCAGTGGGTTGGGGTCCTGCTTAAAGAAGCAGTCTGGCCACATTCTGGGAAAGCAGCTGTGCTGTGCTGGAGGTACCCTACCTCATCACGACGATTTGGACTCTCCAAAGCCCGCAGATCGAAACAGCTGAGCTGACCAGACAACATAGATAGCAGTGTGCCCCTTTCCTGGGGTCTTTGTCCTATCTCAGGCAGGCTCCACTTTGTTTCTTGTGGCTGGCTGGAATTCAAAGCCAGAGGGTTTTATCTTGTGAAGTGCTATGGAAATGGGGCCTGCGGATTGATGCTGCTCAGCCCCCAGGATTTAACCCCTTCCTAGGGGTATGCACAGACCTTCTGCCTTGCCTGAGCTGCAGATGCCCTTGCCAGGGATCCCAAGGCCAGAGTATGTAAAGCTCCTGGGTCTCTGTACATGTTGGAGCAGCTGCTCTGCGGAGACTCCACACAGCTGTGTGTATCAGACCCAAGGCCCTGGAGTCATGGGCCTATAAGGGCACCTCCTGATCCACAGATCGCAAAGATCCACAGGAGATGTGTGGTTTCCCTGGAGCATGCAATCAGTCACTGCTTTCCTCGCCTGGGGGTGCGGGTTCCCTTGGCTCTGTGTTGCTCCAGGTTGGGCTGTTTCTCCATCCTGCTTTTCTTCATTCTCCATGGGTCAGATTGATTTCCTACATGGTCTCAATGTGAGTACATGGATATTTCAGTTGAAGGTACTGCATTCACTCGCCCCTCTTCCTTTCTGTGAGTGCCGCAGACCACAGCTGCTTCGGAATGGCCATCTTGGGACCCACTCATCAGTAGATGGGCACTTAGGTTGTTTTTTTTGACAGAGTCTCGCTTTGTCGCCCAGGCTGGAGTGCAGTGGCGTGATCTCCGCTCACTGCAAGCTCCGCCTCCCGGGTTCACGCCATTCTCCTGCCTCAGCCTCCCGAGTAGCTGGGACTACAGGCGCCCGCCACCATGCCCGGATAACTTTTTGTAGTTTTAGTAGAGATGGGGTTTCACCGTGTTAGCCAGGATGGTCTCGAGCTCTTGACCTCATGATCCTCCTGCCTCCGCCTCCCAAAGTGCTGGGATTACAGGCGTGAGCCACCGCGCCCGGCCGGGTTGATTTTATAACTTTGCAATTGTGAATTGTGCTGTGATAAAAATATGTGTGCAGGTTTCTTTGATATAATGACTTCTTTTTTTTAGGTGTGTACCCAGTAGTGGGATTGCTGGATGGAATGGTAGATCTACTTTGAGTTCGTTGTGAAATCTCGGCACTGTTTTCCACAGAGGATGTACTAATTTACATTCCAACAGCAATGCCTAAGCGTTTCCTTTTCACCACATTTACGCCAATACCTACTGTTTTTCGACTATTGAATAATGGCCATTTTGACTGGGGTAAGGTGGGTGAGAAACTCAGCTGTTTCTCATTGTGGGTTTAATTTACATTTCCCTGATAATTAGAGATGTGGAGCATTTTCCCCTGTTTATTAGTTATTTGTGTATCTTCTTTTGAGAAACATCTATGCATGTCGTTTGCTCACTTTTTAATGGGATTATTTGTGTTTTCTTTGATGATTCGTTTCCAATTCTTGTAGATTCTGTATCTATTAGTCCTTTGTCAGATACATGGTTTGCAAATAGTTTCTCCTATTCTGTAGGTTTTTTGTTTACTCTGATGATTTATTTTGCTTTGGAGAAGCTTTTTCTTTTCATTAGCTCCCACTGATTTATTTTTGCTTTTGTTGAATTTGCTTTCGGGGTCTTTGTTATAAGTTGTTTGCCTAGGCTGATGTCTAGAAGAGGTTTCCCGGGTTTTCTTCTAGAGTTTTTATTATTTCAGGGCCTAGATTTAAGTCTTGAATTCACCTTGAGTGAATTTTTGTGATGATGAACGATAGGGATCCAGTTTCCTTCTTCTGTGTGTGGCTATTGTGTTCCCATCACCATTTATTCAATAGGGTGTTCTTTCCCCAGTTGATGTTTCTGTATGCTTTGTTTGAGATCAGTTGGCTTTATTTTTGTTTTCTCTATTTCGTTTCATAGGTCTATGGATCTGCTTTTATGCCAATACCACATTGTTTGGCATACTATAGCCTTTTGGGATACTTTTGTAGCAGGACGAGCCACAGACAAAACTCATCAGACACCGGATTAAAGAAGGAAGAGGTTTTTTTATTCAGCCGGGAGCGTCAGCAGTCTCAAAAGCCGAGCTCCCCGAAGACAGATTTCCTGGCCCTTTTAAGGGCTTACAACTCTAAGGGGTTCCACGTGAAAGGGTCGTGATAGATTGAGAGCACATGTGGTTGGAGTAGGGGGTGGGGTTAATCTTTTAACGTCAGGCCTGGTCATCAGTGGCACCAGCTGGTCTTGCCACGGATTTCATTCCTGTTGTTTTTCAACTTTTCCTTCCTCCTGCTCTTCAGAGACAGGAGACAGTAAGAGAAATGACTTCTCTCCTCAATTCGAAGTCTGGTAATGTGATGCCTCCATATTTATTCCTTTTCCTTAGGATGGCTTGGCTATTCTAGCTGTTTTTGGCTCCGTATGAACTTTAGAAATTTTTTTCCAAATCTGCATAAAATGATGTTGGTATTTGGGGAGAAACTGCATCGAATCTGTAGTTTGCTTTGGGCTGCATGATTTTTTTTTAAACAATACTGGTTTTTCTAATCCACGGGCATGGAAAGTATTTCTGTTTGTTTATACCATCGATTATTTCTTTCAGCAGTGCTTTGTGGTTTTCTTTGTTGGGATCTTTCACTTTCTTTTTAAAGTATATTCCCATATACATATGTAACTACTATAAAAGGGACTGAGTTTTTGATTTAATTCTCATGGTTGTTGTTGGTTTATAGCATGCTATTAATTTGTGTGCAAGACTTTTGTAACCTGAGATTTTACTGAATTTACCTATAAGGTCTGGCTGTCTTTTGTAGGAGTGTTTAAGGTTTACTACGTATACCACCAGATCACTGGGCAACAGAGATAGTCTGATTTGCTGTTTTCCAATGTTAATACCTTTTATTTCTTCCTCTTGCCTGGTGGCTCTAGCTAGGACTTTTGTGCTCATTTTATAGAAAAGTTTTAGTTTTATGCAAAATTGGGCAAAAATTAGAGAGTTCCCCTATATCCTTTCCCCCACATATGCATCGCCTCCCTCCGGTATCAACTCCCTGTCCCAGACTGTATGTGAGTTACAATCATTGAAGCTACATTGACCTATTATTATCACTCAAACTCTGTAGCTTATGTTAGGGTTCACTATGTTTTTGTTGTACATTCTGTGGGTTTGGACAGGTGCATCATGACAGGCATCCACAACCATAGTGTCCTATGAAATAGTTTCACTTCTCTAAAAATCTTTTGTCTCTAGCTTCTCTATTCCTTCTCTCAACACCAACCCTTTCCAACCATGGATCTCTGTATTTATTGATAAATCTTGTCTACTTCATATTGTATATACTTCTTATGTACAACATGATGTATTATATACATTTTACGATGTCAAAATCTAGCTAATTTTTGCATAATTATTGTAGTTTTGTTAAGAGCACTTCACATTCACTTTTAGCATTTTTCAAGAGCATGATATATTGTTAGGTGGAGTCACCACGCTGTAAAATAGATCTCTTGAACTTATTCCTCCCATGTGACTGAAATTTTGTATGTTTTGACTGTCTCTTCAAATATCCCGCCTCTGCAACCCCAGCCCATGGTAACTGCCATGTTACTGTCTACTTCTATAAGATCAGCTTTTTTAGATTGTACATAAGATTGAGGTCAAGTAGTATTTGTCTTTCTATACCTTATGTATTTCACATAGCATAATGATCTCCAGATTCATCTATGTGTCCTTATCTTTTTAGGCTATTCCTTAAATAGCCTTAAAATATAAGGACACATAGATGAACCTGGAGATGTATTTTGTTGTGTATACATATCACATCTTCTTTATCCAGTCATGTATTTTTGGACACTTAATTGATATTATATCTTAGCTATTGTAAATAGTGCTGCAGTAGACATGAGGATACAGAGAGCTCTTCAGTATACTAATTTTATTTCCTCTGGATATATATTTAGCAGTGTGGCATTGGTGGAACATATTGTGGCTCTATTTTTAGTTTTTGGAGGAACTGCTGTACTAATTTTTGTAGTGGTTGTACTAATTTGTATTCTCACCAACAGAGCAAGGGGTTTCCCTTTTCTTCATATCTTCATCTACAATTGTTATCTCTTGATGTTTCCATAACAGTTATTCTAATGGGTGTGAGGTAATATTTTATTTTGGTTGTAATTTGCATTTCTGTGATGATTAGTGATGTGGAGCATTTTTCTATACACCTACTGGCCATACCTTTCTGTCTTTCTTTCATAAATGTCTCTTTAGGTCTTTTGGCCATTTTTATTTTGGATTTTTGTTTTCTTCCTATTGAGTTGTTTGAGTTTCTTATGTATTTTGGAAATTTATTCCTATCGGATGTATGGTGTGCAAATATTTTGTTCCATTCTGCTGGTTGTCTCTTCACTCTGATGATTGTTTTCTTTGTTGTGCAGAAACTTGTCAGATGTAATTCATTTTGTCTACTTTTGCTTTTGTTGTCTGTTTTGGGGTTCTATCTAAAAGATCACTGGTCTAACCAGTGTTAGGGATGTTTTCCCCTACGTTTCTTGTAGTACGGTCATAGTTGAGGGTTCAGCTCTAAAGTTTGAAAGAGATTTTAGTGTATTTTTGTATATGGTAAGAGAAAAGGGTATAATTTGATTATTTTGCATGTGGATATCTAGTTTTCCTGTCACCATTGATTGAAAAGATTGCCATTTCTTCATTGTTGTTCTTGTTACCTTTGTGTAAACTCAGTTGGCTGTACATGTCTGGATTGACTTCTGTGGCCTCTACTCTGTTCCGATGGTCTAAACGTCTGTTTTTAAGCCAGTGTTATTCTACTTGGGTTACTATCACTTTATAGCATACTTTGAAGTGACGAAAGCACAGATCTTTTTATTTTCTTCACAGTTTGCCCTATGACCTCACTATTCAGAGAAATGTCAAAAGAGATGTTGATTTTTCACTTATTTTTTGAGATGGAGTTTCACTCTTGTTGCCCAGGCTGGAGTGCAATGGCATGATCTTGGCTCACTGCAACCTCCACTTGCTGGGTTCAAGTGATTTTCCTACCTCAGCCTCCTGAGTAGCTGGGATTACAGGCATGCGCCCCCATGCCTGGCTAATTTTGTATTTTTTTTTTTTTTTTTTAGTAGAGATGGGGCTTCCCCATGTTGGCCAGGCTGGTCTTGAACTCCCGACCTCAGGTGATCTGCCTGCCTTGGCCTCCCAAAGTGCTGGAATTAACAGGCATGAACCACCATGCCTGGCCAATTTTTCACTTTTTAAACTTTATACTTGTTGTAGGACAGAGTGATGATGACTAAGCTCCATCCATATCACCATGAACACTGGAAGTTCATTTGACTTTTTACTATACATTTGTTCCCATTTCTCTTATATTCAGAGTATTTGATGAATTACACGTCAATGTAATTTGAGTGTTTTATTTTAATGAAAATATTTAATGCTTAAATCTTATAACCATAGGAATTTTTTAAAATTTTGCATTTTAACACCATACTATAAAAATTAAAATATATTTAGTAGAGATGGGGCTTCCCCATGTTGGCCATATTTTTGTTACTTGTCATCCAGAATTCTGCCAAAACAAACTGAAGGGACCAAATGGATATGAAAAACTCATTTAATACAGCAAAATATTTCTTACCTCTTTTTTCCCCCATAAGTTGATTCAAGTACAGAATTAATGAGGTCAAGATTATATCTTAGATCCCTGGATAGCCTAGTTAATTTGCACAAAGAAAATTACATTTTATGACTATGGACCCTATAACTAACTTTGTCAGGTCACTTATGAAAATATGTGTCACTGATCACTGGTGCCATTAGGTAAAAGTGCACAGATGTTTTAGAGAAAAATCTGCATTGTTACTAAGAAACTGAACATCTGAAAATACAGGATGGCAGAATGTAAGTGTATGTTATTCATTTTAGAGCTTAGTGGTTTTGATAAATATTTGTAATTGCAGAATTCTTTATTCATATACTTGAATGCCCAGTGTGTAAAACAGAAAGTTGTACTGGTTGATGAGGGAAAAAATTGGGGTCTGTAAATCAACATTGTAAGGATTCTCATGCCTTCCTACTTCACTAACTCATGTCCTTTCATCTACCACCGAAACTACCTACCCTCTGAAATAATTTTAAAAATGTGAGAATTAGGGTTCTGTGAGACACTGTTGTCAAAGCACTGATGTGGCCAGACACTCTCATTTTAGGAATTAGGAAATGACAGCTTGTCTGAGATGACCCAGTCAGGCAGTGGCAAATATGGGACTTAAACTCAGGTAGTGACATTCTTTCTATATAGTGTATTTCAACAATTCACATTTATTTATCTCCTGCTTAACAGACTGAGTTGAGTATTCCAGACTGATGAGTAGCTCTGCTCCACACTGTTATTTATTCAGGGATCTGGATTTGTTGCAATTCAATTATTCCATTGCTCTCTTGTCATCATTTTCATGAGGAAAATTTGTCTGCAAAACACTCTAATTGACACTGAGGAGAAGAGAGTCTGGGAGGGGACTGCCCATGGAATGTTGAACACTCACTGAGAGTGGAACTCCACGTGAGAGTGGACACATGGCTGAAGTTATCACCAAATGAGGCTGGGCAGCCATGTGCCAAGAAGACAGGAAGACAGATTTTGATTAACAATTGGGAATACCTGTCATTGAACCCTATCAATTCCTACAATTTGTGGAAGCATTATCTTCAGTTTTAATAATAAACTTACTAAGTAGGTTCAGGAATTCTTTAGAGTTCTTTCACATCAATTTTCTCCTGTGTCTTAGCCCCTTTGCAATGCTATAACAAAATATCTTAGACTGGGTAATTTATAATAAACAGAAATGTATTTCTTACTGTTCTGGAGGCTGGGAGTTCAAGATCAAGGTGCCAACAGTGGTGTCTGGTGAGGGCTACTCTCAGGTTTCAAAATGCCACCTTATGACTTTTTCCTCATGTGGCAGAAGGGGAAAGGGCAAGAGTGGCCTGTGACCCTTTTGTAAGAATGCTAATCTGCTCCTGAGGGTGGAGCTCTCATGGCCTAATCACCAACCTAAAGGCCCCATCTCTTAATACCAACACAATGGGAATTAAGTGTCAACATGAATTTTGTAGAGCACGTAGTCAAATCACAGCATGAAAACCTAGTAAAGTTCAAAGAGCAGGAGTATCCTTACAATCTTAAAAGTGAGCTTTAGGAAGTACAGCAATAAAGACATTTTAAATCAAGTGTTTGTCAAGCCTCTAACAATGGCAGCTCATTAGTAGAAACTGTCTCTTTGGCCAGGTTACAAAATCTTTCCTCTTCCTTTTCGTTTCTATTCCCTTACACATATTTTAGACACCGTAGATGTTCTGATTCCCTTGGTAGAGGAAAGTATAAGGTATTCTCTGTTTTATTATTCATATGGTCCGTTCAGATCTCCTTATACATAGATATTGAGTAAATCTCATCTAAGTTTTAATATTGATTAAAGTGGTAATGTCTAAGTGGTAATGATTGAACCAGAGTAGTATTCTGTTGGGATCTTAGTTGATTTATTTTTGGGGCTTTTTTATTACTTGAATGTGTTAAGTCTGGCCAACACTTTCAACATAGTGAAAGGACATAAAATGGACATTAACATAAAAATAGCTTCAGACAGATTGGTTTTTGAATAATATGAAACTCACAGATGAAAATCAAATACTACGATCCTATGGGTCAAGAACTGACTGATGTGAGTAAACTTCTTGTTTTCAAAAAGATAAACACATGACAGAGCTCATATTTGCTTTTCTGGTATTAATATCTTATAGGTGATAAAATATCAAATGTGAGAACATAACCTGGTGAACTGAAAACAATAAGCAAAACCTCTGTTTCTCTGTATTTATATTTCCCATTGCCTTGCTACAGAGGAACTTTATGGCAGTTTTGAAGGTTAAGAAAAGTTATATTGTAGGTAAGAGATTCCTAGATTCTGCTGTGTGAAATCATTTTTTTTTCTTGCACAATGTTTAATAGGCATGGGAAAAAGTTCTCTCTTGTCAAAAAAAATTGGAAAATGATGCATACTTTGGTTCCTTTCAGAGATTTGCAGTAAACATCAACCTAGTAAATTATATAAGGTGAACTGACTAAAAATATTCTGTTTAACTTTAATGCTGTGTCTTCTGCACTGGTTTGACTATGAAGCACATGTTTCTCCTCTCAAAACATCTATTGTCATTGTACAGATTATGGATTAATATTTGCTGTTATTTTTTAACCATTGATAAGACTAATCTCAGACTTTTGAAAACAAGATTAAAGGCATATATAAAATGTCACAAATATTTAATTTTTATTTAATTGTTGAAATATACAAAATGAGTGCAATTACAGAAATCTATAATATTGCCTGAGAATTTTGAATTTCATTTTCAGAAATAACATTACCAAAGTTTCAACAAGCAAAAGTACAGTTATTCTTGGGAATAAATTTTTCATTGTTCTTTGCTTGCATTTCAATGTTTCCTCTTACACATATGTGATATTACATAAATGCACAAATATGGCATGCCATTTATGCTTCTGGTTCTCTTCTTGTTTTCCCTGCTTCCCACCCTGCCTTTCTTTTTCCTTTCAGCCACATTGGCATTCCTGTCTCTACTCCAGTGAATGCACATCAGCCTGTTGCATATTATTCCATATATTTCATCTGGAATCATATATAAAAAGACACACACACACGTGGGTGTGCACACACACACACATACACATTTAAGGACGAGCTTCTGAAGGTCAACTTCTTGGATTTGCACCTTGGCTCTGACACTTACTGTGTGACCTTGGAGAGTCTTTCTAACTTCTCAGTTACTCAGCTGCTTTATTTGAAAACTGGGCTAACAGGGATGTTGTGAAAATTAAGTGCATTATTTCACGTGATGTGCTTAGAAAGGTACCTGGTGTGTAATGAGTGTTCAATAATGTCAGTGACTAGTATAATTTTTACTATATTATTTCATTTGTTGGTAGCTTGCTTTTCGTAAGGTGATCATATATACACAATTTTCTTCATCTTACTTTATTAATTTATAATAGTTTTACTTTGTGGAAATTATTCCAGATCAACTAATTTATCTTAAGTAAATGTCTTCATATTATTAGATGGCAAGTTATTCAGCCATTTTCCTTGTCATGACATTCACTTATTTCTAGAGTTTATTGCAAATGATGCTACATAACTACACCTAGCTATGTAAGTCCTTCTGCATCGGTTTATTTTTCCCTTTAAAATTAAAAAAAATTGGCCAGGCGCGGTGGCTCATGCCTGTAATCCCAGCACTTTGGGAGGCTGAGGCGGGTGGATCACCTGAGGTCAGGAGTTTGAGAGCAGCCTGACCAACATGGCAAAACCCTGTCTGTACTAAAAATACAAAACTTAGCTGGGTGTGTTTGTGGGTGCCTGCAGTCCCAGCTACTCAGGAGGCTGAGGCAGGAGAATTGCTTGAACCTGGGAGGGGGAAGTTCCCGGGAGGAACTCCAGCCTGGGTGACAGAGCCAGACGCTGTCTCAAAAAAAAAAAAAAAAATTAATTAATTAAAAAAATAAATAAATAAAATTAAAAAAAATCCTGGTGAAATACACATAACATAAAGTTTTTATCACCTTAGCAGTTTGTAAGTGTACAGTTCAGTAGCGTTAACTACATGCACGTTGTGCAACCAATATTCAAAACTTTCTTCATCTTCAGTACTGAAATTCTATATCTGTTAAATATCAACACATTTTTTTCTTCTTCCCCACAGCCCCTGGAAACCACTCTTCTACTTTCTGTCTTTACCAGTATGACTAGTCTGGGTACCTTATGTGAGGGGAATTATACAGTATCTTTCTTCCTGTGACTGGTTTATTTCATTTAGAATGATGTTCTCAAGTTTCATCTGTGTTGTAGTAGATGACAGAATTTTCTTCCTTATAAAGCCGAATCATATTTTATTGCATGCATGTATTACAATACCTCACCTTCTTTATCCATTCGTCCCTTGGTTGTTTGTTGCTGGACACTTGGGATGCTTTTATCTTTTGGCTGTTGTAAATAATGCTACTAAGACCATGGGTATGCAAATAACTCTTCCAAACTGCTTTCAGTTCTTTTGAGTACATACTCAGAAGTGGAATTGCTAAATCATGTGTTAATTCTATTTTTTTTAGGTACCACCATACTGTTTTCCATAGTGATTGTGCCATTTTACTGTATTGTTTTTATTCTTGTTGGTTTTCTGTTAACATTTTGATCGTAGTGTAGATTAATATCTTTTAGAGATTATTTGGATAGAAATAAGAAAAAAATGGTTTTAGTAGTGAAATCCATTGAAACCTATGGAATCATCTAGGAAGGAGTGTAGAAGGACCAGGTTTAGAATTGATGTAGTTACTGTCTAACACATCATAAAGAGTTTTTGACAATTATGTAATAACTGCTGTAGAAACTAAAAGGTTAATCTTTTGACATTTAAGTGTATAATAATTATATTGTCATATGTTCATGGGTGTCTTCAGGAGCTGAAAATTCACCTTTCTATCTGAAAATGTCAGCACCTTTGCTATTAATAGCAGTAGTTTCTTATCAAGATCCAGAAATTATTTTTGAAACAGATGTTTTATTTTTCCTGTTCATTGTCTTTCTATTCTCTAGGTTTTAAATGTACAAGTTATCTAATAAATGACCTTCATTAGCACCCATGGTCTACTTATTATATCTCAGTTCTATAGAAATTATGTGATTTTCATTATATTACTAAATTATGTTATGAAAATAATTTATATTCGTGGCTACCAGAAATCAATAATATGACAGATCCTAGTTTTACACATACTTGTTTTGAACTAGCAGGTGTGGAGTGGAGCCTAGGATTCCTCATTTCTTTTCTTTCTTTTTTTTTTTGAGACAGAGTCTCGCTTTGTTGCTCAGGCTGGAGTGGGAGTCCTCATTTCTAATGGGCTTTCATCTGAGGCTGGTGCTGCTGTGGGGCTGGTGTAGTTCACACCTTGTGTAGCAGGGCACTAGAGGACCAACAAAGGTCTGGCTCCTATGGCACCAAACAAGCCAGTTTTTTAAAGTGGCTTTTAATCTAAGGCATTACTTTGTTGAGAATGCATTTTTTCTAAGGTCAAAAAATTTATTCAGTTTTAAGTTGCTGAATTGATTCTTTTGATTTTGTATCTCTTCGCTCACACCATAATCACTGCATTCTTTTAACTACAGTCCACAATTTTCCTTCTTTGCGTCTTTTAATTTTTCCTCTTTGGCACTGAAGTACTGTGTTTTTCTGAGTCCCTAGATTGAAAATATCCAGTTACCAAATCTTTAACTTTTAACAGACTTGACATATTGAACTAATATATACATATACATACTATAATTATATGTAGACTATTTAGTATTATAATATAAAGTATTATGGTAATTAGAATTCTTCTATGTCTAAACACAGGAGACCATGTAGAAATGATGAGAAAGTAATGACTATTGCATTATCATTTATCTTATGGAAATACTGTATTCCATCAAACATACATGTGGTATGTGTCCAGCATATAATTATTGCATTTAGAGAAATATTACATCACCACTGATACACATGAAAACAAATACAGTCTTCTTTTAACTAAAATGAGATGACTTGAAGGGAAGGAGCATAGTTTACTAGAGCATGGAGCTGGCTATCAGGAATCCGAATTTTATGACCTACACCAGGGTCCCCAATTTCTGGGCCATGGACCTGTACTAGTCCGTGGCCTGTTAATAATCAGGCTGTACAGCAGGAGATGAGCAGCGGGCAGGTGAGCAAAACTTCATCTGTATTTATAGCTGCTCCCCATCACTCACATTAATGCCTGAGTTCTGCCTCCTGTCAGATCAGCAGCAGCATTCGATTCTCATAAGAGTGCAAACCCTGTTGTGAACTATGCATGCGAGGATCTAGGCTGAGTGCTCCTTCTGAGACTCTGCTGCTTGATCACCTGAGGTGGAGCTGAGGCAGTGATGCTAGTGCTGGGGAGCAGTTGCATCAAAGGTGAACATTAGCAGAGAGGTCTGACTGCATAGAGAGCATAACAAATCAATTATTTACAGATTCATATCAAAACCCTATCAGTGAGTGGCAAGTGACAACTAAGCTGCATCTGTTGGCAGGCTTTAAGTCAGAATGTGACACTTATTTTAGTCCACATGTGGCCCTCTCATTATTTTATTTACCACTTCTGCCCATGCCTCTTTCTCGCACTGCACTTGTCTCAGTCAAGTTTTGGCAAACTCATGAGCTAACCCTAGCCAAAATGAGTGAAAAACAAACACCACTGGAGAGCTTCTTTGAAAAGGAAGAAAGACCCAATAATGAGACAGAAGAAGACTCTAAGATTGCCAACAAAAAGAAAGCTGCATTTGAAAGAAAATACCAAGAGTCCTACTAAAATTATGGGTTCAATGCAAGAGGTGATTCACATTCTCCAAACCCATTTTGTATAATATGTGGTGATCACCTATCCAATGAAGCCATGAAACCTTCAACACTGCTTTGTCTCATGGAGACCAACAACTCTGCATTAAAAGACAAGCCTTTGGAGTTTTTCAAATGAAAAAAAAAAAAGTGAACACAAAGAATAGAAGCAATTATTGAAGGCCACCACTTCATCAGATGCGTCTGCACTGACAGCATCATTCTTGTGGCTAACCACATTGCTAAAGCTAAGAAGCCCTTTACTCTTGGTGAAGAGTTGATCCTGCCTGCTGCTAAGGACATTCGTTGTAAAGTTTTAGGAGACACTGCAGTTCAAAAGGTGGTACATGCTCCTCTTTCAGTCAGCACTATAACTAAATGAATTGATAAAATAGAAGATATTGAGACACTTTTGTTAGAGAGGATTAATGAGTCACTGTGGTATGCAATCCAGGTTGATGAGTCTACTGATGTTGACAACAATGTAACAATACTTTTTGTTTGTTTTTGAAATGGAGTCTTGCTGTCTCCCAGGCTGGAGTGTGCTTCCCAGGTCCAAGCAATTCTCCTGCCTCAGTCTCCTGAGTAGTTGGGATTACAGACACCCGCTACTGCACCCAGCTAATTTTTGTATTTTTAGTAGAGACGGGGTTTCATCATCTTGGCCAGGCTGGTCTCGAACTCCTGACCTTGTGATCCACCCGCCTCAGCCTCCCAAAGTGTGGGGATTACAGGCATGAGCCACAGCCCCTGGCCAACAGTGCTTATTTTTGCACAATATATTTTTAGGAGGATGTGCATGAGGAAATGTGTGTACTTTTCTTGCCAACCAACACCACAGCTGCAGCACTAGTCAAATCTTTGAAAGATTACATATCAGGAAAACTGAAAGGTCATTTTGTGTTGGTATATGCATGGACAGAGTCACCATGACTGGTCAGCTTTCTGGTTTCACTACTTGGGTTAAAGAGGTTGATTCTGAATGTGACTCTATGCACTGTGTCATCCGTAGAGAAATGCTGGCTAGCCAAAAAATGCCACCTGAACTTAACATCATTTTGCAGAATGTAATTAAAATTATCGACCACATTAAAGTACATGCCCTTAACTTATGTCTGTTCACTAAGCTCTCTGAGGAGATGGATGCAGAACGCACCTGTCTTCTCTTATCCGTAGAACTGAGATGGCTTTCTAAAGGTAGGTCACTGGCCAGAGCATTTGACTTATGAGAGCTACTCCAGAGATTTCTTTTAGAGAAAGTCACCATTGGCAGCACATTTCGGTGACACAGAATGGGCTGCAAAACTTGCTTACTCGTGTGACATGTTCAACCTGCTCAACAAACTCGATCTGTCACTTCAGGGGAGAATGACAACTGTGTTCAAGTTGGCAGATAAAGTGGCGACATTCAAAGCCAAATTGGAATTATGAGGGTGACGAGTGAACATTGAGTTTTGTTTTTCTTTTTTTTTTTTTTTAACGTGTTTCAAACATTAGCAGGGATTTTGAAAGAGATTGAGCCAGAGCCTCCTTTTTCCCGGGTGGTACATGATTACCTACCTCAGGCTTCAAAAGAGTTTGAGCATTACTTCCCAACGATAAAATACCCCTGAACTGGGAAGGAAAGGATCTGCTTCCCGTTTATAAATAAATCTGGTGAATCCACTTTGTCCATGCTAGAAGAGGATCAACGGCTTGAGATTGCAAATGTCAGTGGCCTTGAAAGCATGTCTGAGACAACTTCAAATCTCCATATGTTCTGGATTAAAGCCATGGTGGAATATCCTGAGATCACCACAGAAGCACTGAAAAGCTTGTTTCCATTTCCAGCCTCTTACTTTGTGAAGGAGGGTTTTCTGTAGTGACAGCAACCAAAACAAGATTTCAGAGTAGACTGGACATAAGCAACAGACTTGGGATGTCACTGTCTTCCATCACACCCAGATGAGACCGTCTAGTTACCAGCTCAGGGCTCCCACTGATTCTACATTATGATGAGTTGTATAATTTTTTTTATATATTACAACATAATAATAATAGAAATCAAGTGCACAGTAAACGTAATGTGCTTTAGTCATCCCAATACCATTCCCCACCACAGTTCATGGAAAAATTGTCTTCCATGAAACCAATCCCTGGTGCCAAAAATATTGGGGACCGCTAACCTAGACACTTTCAAACACCTGGAGGAGTCCATATATTGAATCATGGATTAGGGATTTGTTTGCCTTACAACTGGGGGATGCAGAAAATTAGATGGTATATAGTTGAAAGGAAATAAGACCCAAGACTGCCATTGACATCAGGAGTGAATTCGAGGTACCAGAAGTGGAGTTGAGCATTTTACTAAAAAGTGAGTAGGAGTTCAGCTTACTGATAGAAGAAAAGCCAAAGAAAGACTTAGAGTGGCTGCCTTCTCAGTCCCGAGCTTCGCCTTCCCTGTGCAGATTTGTCTCTCTATGATCTCTCTGTGACTCTTGATCTTTCTCATTCTGTTCTTCTTTTTATTTATTCTTCTCTTCAACTCTAGTAGGCATCATTGAGACCTCCATATGCTTCTCATTATTACAAAGAAAATAACAATTCTGAAATTAGATGCGAGTCTGATGGAAGTAATTTTGATTAATTGGTTCTAGCAGCATGAATATGTTGCACATAGATCTCAGCTTGAAATGCCTTGATTTGGAAGTTAATACTAGGTAAGAAAATGCTTATAAATGTTCACTTGGGGATTCAGAACTCAGAAGTATAGCTGTAGTAGTGTCAGCATTTTACACAGAACAAAAACTTTTTTTTTTTTTAGTAAAAAAATTATTTTTTACTAAAAATAATTTTTGTATTTTTAGTAGAGACCTGGTTTCACCGTGTTGGCCAGGATGGTCTCGATCTCTTGATCTTGTGATCTGCCTGCCTCAGCCTCCCAAAGTGCTGGGATTACAGGCATGAGCCACAGTACCTGACTGACAAAAACATTTCTATGGAGAAAAAAAGGTAGAGGTAAAAGACCCCTAACTTAAGCAAAGTATTTCTATTTCTGTAGGCTGGGTACAGTGGTGCACACCTGTAATTCCAGCACTTTGGGAAGCAGATAGCTTGAGCCCAGGAGTTCCAGACCAGTCTAGCCAACATGGTGAGACCCTGTCTCTACAAAAAATAAACAAATTAGCCTGGCATGCTGGCACATGCCTGTAGTTCTAGCTATATTTGAGGGGCTGTGGTTAGAGGATTGCTTGAGCCCAGGAGGTCAAGGCTGCAGTAAGCACTCCAACCTGGGCAACAGATTGAGACCCTGTCTCTAAAACACACACACACACACACACACACACACATACACATGTGTGTGTGTGTGTGAGAGAGAGAGTGTGTGTGTATATATATATATCCTACTTGGTGAGTATGAATATAAACTACCATAGTTAATATTTTTATATTACTATTAGAGCTGAAAAATGTTTAGAAGCCAACCATTTCCTACTTCCTAATTATCCCATTTAAAGGAGAAGATATTAAAGTCATTTAAAGACTACATGAACATTAATCCTACCCCTTATTTTCTTTTTCTTTTCTTTTTTCTTTTTTTTTTTTGAGACGGAGTCTCGCTCTGTCGCCCAGGCTGGAGTGCAGTGGCGCCATCTCGGCTCACTGCAAGCTCCGCCTCCCGGGTTCACGCCATTCTCCTGCCTCAGCCTCCTGAGTAGCTGGGACTACAGGAGCCTGCCACCACGCCCGGATAATGTTTTGTATTTTTAGTGGAGATGGGGTTTCACTGTGTTATCCAGGATGGTCTCGAGCTCCTGACCTCGTGATCCTCCCACCTCGGCCTCCCAAAGTGCTGGGATTACAGGCATGAGTCACTGCGCCTGGCCTCTTATTTTCAATGTAAATTTTTTTTTTACTCATCTCCCCATGTTTATATGTAAATAATGATAATCAAAACAATTATAAACCAGAATTAGATACACATACATACATACACATTATATTTTAGTTCAGAGTGATTTAGATCACTAGGCTTGCTAAAATATTCTCAAGAAGTATGTATATATGTGTGTGTGTGTGTATATATATACACACATGTGTATGTATATACATATTTGTATTCATTTTTAAACATTAAAGTGTCTGTAGAAGAGTCATGAGACTTTAGAATAAAAATAACGAAAATAAATACCAACGTATTTATTGTAAAGTCTGCAAGTCATAAAAGAGATCCATTTTCATGAGTTCTGCTGTGCTGACCTGTGGAAAACAAAATATGAGCGGGGTTTAACTTCTGCAGTTATAATTAATCTTTCTAAATTTAACATCATTCTACAAGAATAAAATTTTTATCTGGTCCATGTTAAGTGTGTAAATAAATTCAATGCAAAGTAATGTTTAAACATTTTTGGCTGCTGCTTTTCTAAATTCATCTAAGGCATTTTCATTTAAGTCTCAGTTCATAAGTTCTTCCCTGATCTCCTTTTTAAAAATAGCCCTGCCATTCTCTATTAAATCAGCTTATTCTCATTCCTGTGGAGCACTTGTCAGTACCTGAAAGTATCTTGTTTATTTATATTTTGAGTTGTTCACTATTATCTAATCCAAGAGCAAATCCAGGTTTTGTGGGGTCTAAAGCGAACACGATTCTGGTGATCCTCCTAAATAAAATGATTTGAAATTATGAGTACAGCAAGTCCTTGAATAATGTTGTTTTGTTCAACATCATTTCATAATAACACCGATGAGCAAAAACACTGACTCCCAGAGGGACCCCGGTCTGCATGGAGCTGGTACCTTCTCCCCTGATCCGCAGGGTTTTCTCTGGGTTGTCAGGTTTCCTTGAACTGGCACATCCGCATTGTCCCAGTGTGAGCAAGTGTGGGTGTGAGTGTGAGTGAACCCCGTGATGGCTTGTTGTCCTGTCCAAGCCTGGCTCCCCCGCCTTGTACCCTGAGCTGCTGAGATTGGCTCT
>NW_012115888.1:2162956-2201265 GCF_000951035.1 Colobus angolensis palliatus | reverse complement strand
ATCTCCTGACCTTGTGATCCGCCCGTCTCGGCCTCCCAAAGTGCTGGGATTACAGGCTTGAGCCACCGCGCCCGGCCTATAGTATTATTCTTACTTGTTTGAATATTAGTAACTACAGGGAATAGTCACTGTGTGGGCCCACAGATATTCTTCTCTCATTTTTTTTCTCTGAGATTCCTACATTTTAAGGGCTTACATTCAAACAGCCTGGGTGTATTTGATTGTAATTAATTAATTAATTTTAAAGCATCTGGGACAATGAGGTACAATAGTCTGATCAAAGAGTTTCAGTGTGCTTTCACTGATGCAAGCAAGATACATTATTTTAGGAAGTGTCTCAGATGAAGAGTTCTGCATCTGGCATGAGCGTGGAGGTGGATCAAAGCCAGCCGCTGGGCAACATCCCATGGTGGAATACTGACTGGCTAGAGTGAAACTATTAAAAGCTCAGTTTAGCCTCAGTTTTCACAAATGGTTTATACATTTTAGGAATTAATTGTAACTAGTTTTAGGGCTCTCTTTTCTTGTTGGTATGACTCAGAATGTTCCAGGTTAGCTAGTCCCATTCTAGCACTGGAAACTCCTGCTAATATTAGCCTAAGAAAGGATAATTAAGAAGAAAATCTGTCCTCAAAATAAACAAATGAAAGATCATGTGCTTGGCTGTAGATTAAATAGAAAGGACTCAGATTACGGATTCAATTTGAATTACCCATATCAGAGTACTCTATTCATCATGGAAATTAGCAGGTTTTCTTGAGAAGTTCTAGTGTTAAACAGGGAAGTATGGAAAAGTATAATCAATGAATATTTACTGAGGGAATTATAAGGTAAGGATGTAAAATTAATCCCAATCGCAAAGTCGGTGATTTTCAAACACTAGTTGAACATAATTATAATGTATATCAAGGAATCAGACTTTGTCTACATTCAATATTCTTGACGGAATTGCTAAGAATTGTTCTAAAATTAGCATTCAGAGTTCTATGACCTGGCAGGATGGGCTTGAGTCTTCAGGGATTATAAGGAATTCACATATTTTGGAGGCACAACAGAGAGAGTCCCTCAGCACAGATTAAAATTGAATGTCTGTTTGTAGTGCTTTCTCTTTTTAGTGTGAACATTGCCAGATAGCTTACAGCAATGATGGTGTAGAGCATTGGTTCTCAAATCTTACTGTACATCAAAATCGTCTGGAGGATTTTCGTTAGACATAGATTCCCTGCCCTTCCCCAGTCCACCAGGAGTAGGTCTGGGAGGGACAGAGAATTTGTGTTTCTAACAAGTTCCCTGATACAAATAGTTGGGGAGCCCCACGTAGAGAAATAATGATGCAGGGTATTGATGGACTAAAAAATCACTTATCTGTATAGTTTTAGGGTTATAAATCGATCAGAGTCATCATTTTATATACCTTCACGTAAAACATGAGAAAAGATTAATTCTAAAGCTTTTCTGTTGACAAAATGACAAAGCTGTTCATATAGCTTTTGATGCTGGAAAAATTAAATATAGCAACTTATGACTACTAATTAGCAAAAGTAAAGGTCTTTAGGATTTAGAATAAGTTCCCATGTATTCTTCATCCAGTCACCCTCAGTGGTAATCTCTTACCGACTATATATCCAAACCAGAAAATTGACAGTAGTCCAATCCAAAGAATTTATTCATATTCCACTAGTTTTACAGGCACTCACTGTGTGTATATAAAGTTCCAAGAAATTTTTATCACATGTGCAGATTTGTGTAACTACTACTGCAATCAAGATATAGATAGTTCCATCATAATGAAGATCTCTCTACCCCTTTATTGAAACATTTACCTTCCTCATTCCCATTCCTCAACCTTTAGCCATTCCTTTTTGGGAATGTGCCTATTTTTTGCTATTCAGAGCTTACACTCTTCCTATGCTGGCTAAGGTGGAATTTAGAGCTATGGGATTGTGGAAAACCACATTCCTAATGGCCATTAGATGAGCAGCTTTTAAAAGGTGCTATTTAAGGTGAAAGCTCTAGTTTTTACAAGATGAATCTTTGTTTACATAGCACAATAAAGTGGTGGTGATTCCTAAATGTAGGCCATGCATTTCCCTATTTTGCCACTAATAGAGAAAGAGGTAATTTCAGTTTTGAAAGGTCTGGCCAATGCTTTAGCTATAATTTCTAGAAATGTTTTACCTGCAACTTTTCTACACTCATCCAGAACTTTCCAGATAAATGGCGCCAGAAGACTCTGTAGGTCTTATGTGTCAGATGGTTGTAATTAGAGAAAAATGCCTGCTAACCGTGTCCACATTTTGAGGAGAGCCTTATAAGTTGTCACCATGGTCTGGCACTTAAGTGAGAAATGACTTATTGGTGTTTGAGTCCAAAAGAAAATAAGATCTTAAGAGTAAGAAGTCATTAAATGATTGGCGCCATTGTTTTTGTGTAGTGAGAGGTGTAACCCAGTTAAGGTATTGCAGTGGTGTCTCCTGATATTTATGGTTACAGCAGAATGCAAAAGTTGAGATACTTGTTTCTTTCATCTTTACAACCAAAACAACTCTATTAATATTATAGTGGCTTAACATGAACAGAAATGGACTGAACCTGGCAGGCAAAAGAGAACATTTAAAATTCTCTGCCTATTTTCTAGCTATTCTCTAGGGCTTGGTAGCTTTCTTAAATACCGAATGCTTTGAATGCCTGAAAATACATGTATAGATTTCTCTTTTGTTCTTTCCTTCTAGCTCAGTCATTCTTAACATTTAGTTTGCCTCAGAATGAAAGTACAGGTTTTGGCACAAAACCTCATATGCTATTCTTTATTGACAATTTAAGAAATTTTCAAGAGTAATCTTTTTTAACCGTATAGAATTTTTACCTTGTTCTTTGGGAACCGAATCCCTGCCTAATATGAGGCTCCACTTATATATGTACACATGAATTATTTTAAATTAAGGTTTTTAAAAATTTCAGTAGTTTTTGGGGAAGAGGTGGTTTTTTTTTGTTGTTGTTGTTGTTACATGGGTAAGTTCTTTAGCTGTAATTTCTGAGATTTTGGTGCACCTGTACCTGAGCAGTGTACACTGTACCCAATGTGTAGTCTTTTATCCCTCACCCCCATCTATCCCTGTCCCTAAGTCCCCAGAGTCCATTATATCGTTCTTATGCCTTTGCGTCCTCATAGCTTATCTCCTAAGTGAGAACATATGACATTTGATTTTCTATTTCAGAGATACTTCACTTAGAATAATGTTCTCCACCTCCATCCAGGTTGCTGCGAATGCCATTATTTCATTCCTTTTTATGGCTGAGTACTATTCTATGGTGTATATACACCACATTTTCTTTATCCACTTGTTAGTCAATGGGCATGTAGACTGGTTCCATATTTTTACAATTGCGAATTGTGCTGCTATAAATATGCACGTGGAAGTGTCTTTTTCATATAATCACTTCTTTTCCTCTGGGTAGATACCCAGTAGTGGGATTGCTGGATTAAATGGTAATTCTACTTTTATTTCTTTAAGGAATCGCTATGCTGTTTTCCATAGTAGTTGTACTCATTTACATTCCCACCAGCAGTGTAAAATAAGTGTTTCCTTTTCAACTCATCCATGCCAACATCTGTTAGTTTTCGATTTTTTAAGATACTTTTATGAATTATCTCTTGTGACTGTTGCAACAATCCCATGAGGCAGAAAAGGCAGATACTTCCATTTTTAAGATGGGTAAATAAGACTGAGAACTTACATACAAAGGAACATAATCTTTGAAATGCTTTCTATTAATGTACTTTTCTCTTCAGCACTTCCTTGTACATCCACTTTACCTTGAGATAAATTGTGATTATTGTATCCAAAATTCAAGAGAAAGAATCCGTCAATGTCTACAAGAGCCTGATTTTGCTGAGAAGAAATGCTCTTGAGCATAAAAAGGGAAGATCCTTGAAGGAGGCAGGATACAGAATTTATATTACAACAATGTGTTGGAAACGGGATGGAAAAATTCTCAAGAGTCCAACTTGCTAGGGGATGAGGTGAGAGCATGCTGGCCAGGGCCAGGAAAGAGATTTGGGTGGGATTTGACCTTGGAGGAGGTTGGTGTGTCCTTGGCTGTGTAGACCAACCTTGAGGCTCACTTGGAGAGTCAAGTCAGTATTAAAGGACTTCCATGCATTGTTTGTGACCAAAAGTAGGAAGTGAGTCTACGAATACCCAGTCAATGACTTTGATGCCCTATAGTCATCCAGAAGAAGCCTGTATGTTAGCTGTGTAAGGACCTACAAAACTTTTCTTCATGGCTGCCTGATATGATCCTTTCAAGAGAATTGTTGACTTGTGCCTTCTTATTTTTCTGAATTCCATCTAAAATGACCTATATGGATACTCCTCTTTTCAACGGCCAGGACAGCTGATAGCTCTACCTGTCACTCCCAGAGGGATAGTGTAATATGAACGGAAAAAAGTTCCCTAATGCTGCTATGTCAGTGGAACTAGATGGTAGTGAAAGCCATTGCTTTTTCACAAAGTTTGACAACAACAGGGGAGGCAATTAAACTGGTCTCTAGAGCCCGTGTTCTGTCCACTCTACCACACCAGCTCTCCCTATTTTCTGAATATCATGCAAATAATGAAGTAACAGGTCATGAATGTGAGATGGGAAACAGAAAGCAAGAATCAAAGGAAGCAAAATAAGACATTTATGTTAATGTTTCAAAGACTCAGACTAGCTTAAGAAGTCATTATCTCTCTCAGAATAGTGGTGAACAAAAAGCACAAAATTTTTTCAGGTCAGAAAATGCAAATTATGTTAGCCCTTACTGCAGAGAGTTTAAAACACAGAATAGATTATCACTATTTTTTTGATGTAATTCATACAGTTTGCATCTGCCCAACAAATAATTTTTAGCCCATTAATAATAATCTCTTGCCTACAGATGTGTCATCTTCAAGGAATGTTTATTGATTACTTGCCAAGACTAGGCATTGAAGATACAAAGATAAGTAATGTGTGGTTCAAAAAGAACTAGAGAAGATCATATTTTAGTAGCCTATAGAAGGTCAATTACATATATATTGCAGCAAGCATGAAAATAGAAGTATAAACAAATGTTATACTACAGATACCAGAGGATGGAGCAACCACCTCTGCTTGCTATTTGGGCTAATGCTTGAAAGATGAGAGAAAGACTGAAAGGTAGAGAAAGGGGAGTAAGAGAATAGGGCATTCCAGCAAAGGGAAAGAAGAGGTACAGTATAGGGTGCACTGGGGAGTGGTAGGAGATCAACCCACAGAGAAAGATGGAGGCAGGTGGGAAGGGCCATCTAGGCCAAGCTGTGAGTGGGCTTCAAGGTCACAGTGACCTGGGAACACCCTCATAACCTCACTCCCACTTCCTTTCTAGCCTTACTGGGTGCCACATGTTCTCTCCTTCACATGCACTTTTTCTGTCTTTCAGGCCTACTCTGACCTTTCTCACCTTGATGGCTTCATCCATGCTGCATTTCTGTCTGAAATAGTTTTCTTTTTCACCTACCTCTTCTTGCCCTTGTCCAAACATATTACCCTTGGAAACTTGCTCCTTCTCTCTTAGGTTTATCTTGATTTGAGAAAGACGTTGCGTGGCTCTCTGAGCAACTAACAAAAGTAGGTTTCCGCTTGTTATTTTATCTTCATTTTTCTCATAATGCTTACCATGGTTTAGAAATATAGAAATGACCATTGACGATGCACATAATCTATAATTGTAATTTTTGGTAGCTAGGTTTTTATTTGCCAGTTTGACTTCAAATTCCGCAACACATTCCTAGAATACTCTCTCATTTCTTAGTGTGTTTCAAAATACTACCACTCCCTCCAGATCCTGGAGCCCTGAGGAGAAATCAGCCTAGAGTCTGAAATTTAGGACTATATTTTGAAGACATAGTTTAAAACCAGAGAAGAGGAAGAGATCACCTAGGAAGAAAGTGTAAGTGGCGAGAGAATTAATGCCATAGCTGAGGGTCATAGAGACTCTGGTAGAAGATGGTGAGCCCCAGCTTGGGTATGACCAGCTTAGACCCTAAGTCATAAAAACTCCTGATCTGATCTCCCCCCTGAACCTCAGACCAGGACATCAAACCTCTTATCTGGTCATCTCATTTGCTTGTCATAAAGACACCTCAAACTCCACATGTCCAAGCCTCAATTCCTGACCTTCCTCCTCCAATCTTTTCCCTCTTCTGAGTTCTTTCTACCATTTGATTACTATGCCAGGCAGCAACATGGGGATTGTTTTTGACTCTTCCTTCTCTGGCATCCTCTTCATTCCTTATTCAACTTCAACTGTGATAGTATTTACTAAAGTAGTATAAAAAGTATATAACTGGGAGAAGTGATCTAGTCTGGGTAGTCAGGCAGGTCTTCCCTGAAGAAATGGCTTTTGACGTGAAGTTTGAAGAATTAGGTTCCTGGGTTATATGGGATGATGGGGAAGGAGGAAAGTGTTCCTGGAAAAGGCAACAGCTTCCTTGAGTCCAGGGGCAAAGCTGAGTAACTAAAATAACTCCAGCTTGCTTCGAGCAGAAAGAACAAGAGAAAGTGTGTTATGAAAAGAGTTGGAGAGGAAGAAGGATCAGATCAAGGAGACGGTCACAGGGCATGTTAAGGATTCCGGTCGTAGGGTGAATACGGTGAAGCCTTTTTTTTTCTTTGAGGCGGAGTCTATCTCAGTCTCCCAGGCTGGAGTGCAGTGGTGCCATCTCAGCTCACTACAACCTCCGCCTCCCGGGTTCAAGTGATTCTCTGGCCTCCGTCTCCCAAGTAGCTGGAATTACAGGCGCCCGCCACTACGTCCTGCTAATATTTATATTTTTAGTAGAGACAGGGTTTCACCGTAATGGCCTGACCTCAGGTGATCCGCCCACCTCGGCCTCCCAAAATGCTGGGATTACAGGCATGAACCACCGCGCCTGGCCCAGTGAAGCATTTTAAACAGAGGGATGACTGGATTGAGTTAAAAATTTAGAAGATCATGCTAGTTGTTCTGTGGAATAGAATGTTGATGGTACAAAAGAGAAGCTGTGGGGAGACTCGTTCGAAATGTAATATGATAGATCATGGGTGAGCTCTCAGATGTGGAGAGAAAGAGAAGCGGATAGATTCAGATGTGAGTGGTCAACATTTTGCTTGATCTAACACGTTTGTTTGGGCTTCATATCGCTTCCACAGTCTCATTCTCCCAGATTACCAGATTTCTTGCCATTGTGTCTGCACATTGCATGAGCTTAACATCCATCACTTGGTTTATACTTTGAGTCTCTCCTTAATGTACAATCTCTTCTCCCAGTCACTTCCAACATTTCTGTCACCTTTTTTACTCATTGACTTGGGCTATTCATTATTCCTGGATGCTGTTTTCCATTTTTTTTTTTTTAATCTTGGACTTTGTAACTTTTCTCACTCTCTGTCCTACCATATTATCCTTTTTCCCCCCATATGTTTCTAAAATGCTATTCAAGGCTTACATCAAAGACCATTTTCATCAAAAAGTCATTTCTGTCTTAGCATAAAATGACTTTTTCTTTCTACAGCTCCCAAGTACTGTAATTTTTCTTTTTCACTTTTAATGAAATTGGGCTATTTCATTCAATTGTAATAAAATGTCCTGTTCATGCAGAGACTCATGTTCCACTCTTTCTCTGCTGTGTTCTCTATCTCAGAGGGCTGGCCTTTGCAAACTGTTTTTTTACCAGACTCCCATGGCAAATGGCTTTCCCCCAATGGGAGGTGTTGGAGGGAGGCTGGAAAGGGAGAGGAAGTGAAGAGCTGACAGCAAATTCTCATATGGTTGTCTAGCCCGCTGATGTTGAAGCAGATGTTACTTCTGTGAGAAATCAGCTGTAGCACTGTTGTTCTGTATCCCACATTCACAGTGACCACAAAGGGGGCATCATAACCCCAATCTCGAGTGTGCAAAAAAGAGTCCTTCTTGCAGAGACCACAATGGCCAGGCCAGAGCTTATACAATTGCTAATAAATTAGTCCAGACATCGCCATCCAATCCATAGCCCTTGGAGATTTTGATTTCCTAATCTGGACAGAAATTGTTTATGTTTCAGTGATAAAAAAGGGATTTCTATTTTTCTTCTCAAGACTCAGCCCCTGGAATGTTACCTCTGTGTTGGATTAAGTTTACCTCTTGATACTTCTACTAATACTCATTCTATGGTCCCAGAGTCTTACTTAAAAAAAAAAACCTCTAAACTCTCTTCCTTCTGATTCAGGTAATAACTAATCTGGGGTTCCAGCTTCCTTCAGGCAACCCATCTTATGATCTCAGCCCTACCAAGCATCTTCCACCATAGCACTCCTTCCCTCCAGTGGGCCCCAGGCAACCATAATTTGGCAACACCATCTCCATTTCCTTCCAGACCCAGAGGTGATATTGGCTGTTGCTCATCTTCAGCATGCATCACCTTACCCTGTTGGCCATCATGCTCTTGCAACACCTTTGTAATTAGTTTTGCCAATCAAATTCCTTCTATGAACTTTCTTGGCATGATCTCTATTTTCCTGACTAGACTTTCTGTAGAGTGATATAATAGGTGGAACCAAACTATATTTGGCACTGAAAGAACTTAAAAAAATTAAAAAAACAATTCTAGCTTTGATCTTTATTAACTATGTCTTTGAACAACTAACTTCGCTCTCTGAATCTTAGTCATTTCTTTCGTAATATAAAGTTGTCTCTCTTATGAGCTTAATGTTTAAGAATTCAATATAGTAATGGATGTGGGAGTACTCTGTAAAGTGCTAAGTAAATACAAGGCTTGATACCCTTCATTTGGCATTCATGTTGTTTATCTTTTCATGAATTTGTTTCTTATCCTCATACACAGATAATCAATTTTATAAGAGCACAGATCTTATCTTGTATTTTTTGCATAACCTCCCAATGACTTATACATTGTTGTTGTTGCTCGATGCATAATAGTTGTTTGATAAATACATACTCAGTCATCTGTTAAGAACAAGTAATGATGTTATCTACTCAGTGCAGTTCCTGTGCTTTCGAACATTTTCCAAAGAAAACAAGTTAATATGTTATCCACACATTGTGAATTCGAAATTTTGAAACTACAGCATCCTACTTTAGCCCCTCTGTGAATTGTGATAGAATGCAACGAGAGAAAAAAGGGTTTTTGATCATTGGAAAAGACATCTTCCATATTACCTCCAAAATACGTTATTTTTTTTCTGATTTTAACATTATGAAAAAATACAGAATGTTTTCTCTGACAATCATCGCAGAAGGCATTTGTAAAACATGTTTCCATTCCACAGAAATTACTCAGAATTGTCATACCTCTTATAGTTCTAGCATTGTACAGATTTCCTAATTGTTGTAATTAGAAATAACAACAAAAGGCAGCATCAAAAGAAACAGAAATAGAAAACAAGAGCTATTGGCGGCTAAGGAAGAAAGCATATCCTTAAGCATTGGACTTAGAACAATTTCCGACAAATGATAACATGTTGGCTTAATACAAGTGGTTAGTTTGGTGTGGAGGAGCTAAGCATGAAGAAGGAGACAACGGGAGACAGAGATCAGCCAGACCCATGCTATAGAAAGAAGAGGATCATGCTGAGATGTTACTTTCTCTTTCCAGGGGAAGACTCTGATTGCTGAGCTTGGGCGAGAGAAACCAGTCACTAACCCCAAAACCTCATTGGACTTATTCTCATGTACTACTTATTATTTTTGTACTACTTATTAAAAATAGCAGTATATGTATATGTGTGTGTGTAAATAAATATATAAATAAAAAAATATATATTTATTTATATACATATTCTTCCTTTTCTTTCTTGAGATAGGGTCTCATTCTGTTGCCCAGTTGGGAGTGCAGTGGCAGGTTCACGCTAACTGCAGCCTTGACCTCCTGGGCTCAAACGAGTCTCCGAACTCAGCCTCCTGAGTAGCTGGGACCACAGGTGTGCACCACTACATCCAACTAGGTTTTTGACTTTTGGTAGAGACAAGGTCTTGCTGTGTTGCCCAGGCTGGTCTTGAACTCCTGGGTTCAAGGAATACTCCCACTGGGATTACAGGTGTGAGCCACTGCACCTGGCTTCAGCATATTTTAGTAATGTGTATACAATACACTCAACAGTCTTCATTCAGCTCTCAAGTAATCATCCTGCTCTGTCTACACGATTTCACATTAAACAACCCATTCAGGAGCTGTTTTTATTAGGATCCTGGCATGATAGATTCAACTAATGTTACATTTTTGGCTATTTCAGTTTTGCATGACTTGTTTACAATTCTGAGTATGTGGTTTAGTGCCTATTTGTGTGTGTTTTGCATGTCTATGTATGAATGCATGTATTTCCTTAGATATTTTCTGAATTTTTTTTTTCCCCTGAGTTAATGGCATTTAAGCATGTAGTGGCTGCTAACTCAGCACCTTATGAGATGTTTTCTTAACCAGACAAAATCCAGTGGGGATGAGGTGATCTAAGAATTTTATTACCTTTAATATTTTCTGGGTTGGGATTAACATATGTTCCTGGAATTAGGTTTGAGTAGAATTTTAGCCTTGCCTTCTTGGGCACCAATGATTTAATAAAGGCTTTTTTTTTTTTTTTTTTAATTTGTAGATAGCAGAAACCAAGTTTATAACTCAAAAGTGCTGACAGAGCACTAGGCTTATTTCTAGATTTATGAACATAAGCAACTGTGATTACTGTTAAAAATAGGTCAGTTGAAGTCTGAAGTGTAATTAATTGAATGCAAAAATAAATCACTTTCCACAACTAAATGTATCTTATTGGGTATCAGTAAAATTATCAGTTTGAGACTTGCAAAATTAAAGTGTTTCCTGGTTACTGAGAAGTCTTCATCATTCTTTCAGGCTTTGATTTCTCTTTTGTTAAAGTCTATCTGCCCAATTGTTATTTCCTATATAAAGTTTTTTTTTTCTTTCCTTACTAGGTCCAAAAAACATTACTTTGCCCTTTCAAGATGGGGATTTATTTTTCGGTATATTATAATAAATCACCATATTAACCTCTGCATAGTAATATATTTAAAATATTATTTGCAGCCATTGTTTTGAATATAAGTGTTCAATTTAATGATGGCATGGCTAAAGCAGGAATTTGGAGGTAAACTTAATTTGGATTTGGCTGTGTTTCCAATACCATGAGCTAGAAGAGCTTCCTTAAGCCTCTTTCCAGCTGAAGGTAAAACAAAAATTGGAATAACAAAAATTGTCACAGCACCGGTTGCTCCATTGACTCGGTGCTAATTGATTTGATTAATTCATTTGTACTCAACTAACTTTTTAGTTCTGCTGACTCAGTATACAGTTTGTATTGATATAATATAGGAACGGCCTCTTCCTCTGCTTGTCCTAATTCAAACATGCACATGTGTTATTTTGTCTATCTTGTAATAGCCAAGTGGTATGATTTAAGAAATTTATTTTCTTTTCCAGTCACACATTAATATTCTCCCTGCTGAAGTGTGTGGAACCATTTGGGGACAGTTATTCTCATTAGTTGCAAACTAATTTGAATCGAGCCATGTAAATCGATGCCCATTATTATTTCTGCTTTTTACATCTACCCCAGTTTTTTAATCTCCGAAAGTTTCATAGAGGTCTCTTATTGAATCTAGGGCAGTTCCGATCCTGGTGTTCCCTTACTCCAAGGTCTTTCACGGTTTCCAGTTGCTGTGGCAATGAGACATAAATTTCTGTCAGGAATGTGTGACTGTGGTTCAGAGAAAGACATCATTCGAAACTTGCTGCTCCATCTCCCCAACTTTCCTGGGCTCTGGGTGGGTCAGAGGACTCCTCTTCTCCCAAACACACCTTCCACATTCCCGTGATCCAGCTCTCGTTAAGTAGTTTTACTTAAGGTTTATGGGTCTCCTTAAATTCAAGGTCTTCTTATAAGTCTTTTCTAAGCTCCACAATAAGATGCAGTTATACTCACCTTTGAATTACAATAATGTGTTGATGATACTTTTAAAGATCTTATTCTGCTTGGAATTAAGAGCAACTTACGTATAAACTACTGGCATCTTCAGGGTAGGGACTGTGTCTTTCTCATCCTGGTTCTCCTTTTGCATCTAGCACAATGCCTCGTACATAACACAAGGAAAGAAAGACCTTCAACTCTGAACGTCAGAATATGTGGGGGACAATTTCAATTCTGTCATGAATTAGATGCAATGATACTATGTATAGCTTTGGTAAGTTGCTTTTTCAATGTCCATTTCCCTTAATTGGGTTATTAGACTACATAAACACTGTAGGCACAGTCTGGTGGTTAATGAATCAATTAACCATCAAAGTGGACTTTAAAGCCACTGGTGTGTATTCTAATGTTAGCTTCTTACTTGCTAATTGTCAGAGCTTAGGGAATCCACTTGAGTCTCTGGTGACTCAGTTTACCCATCTGTAGAATGAGGATGATAATAATAGCATCTGCCTTACAAGGACAGTTGTGGTGATTACATGAGTCAATGCTTGTAAAGTGCTTAGAACAGTAGTGGGCACATGGTAAGTGTCATGTAAGTGTTTGTTAAAAAAGAGATTTAAAAAAGTAAACAATATTTCCTTCTTTCTAAGTAATAGTTACTTCATGAACCATTATAAATTCAAACACATTTGAATCTACTGCTAGTACAGTTTCAACATACTGTAAGAGCTTCTGTTCTCAACCGGAAAACACTTTGGCTTTCACAGAGGATCAGCGCTCTTATGGATAGGTGAGCGAGCTAGTGTAGCAGTTCACATAC
The DNA here is from genome assembly GCF_000951035.1 of Colobus angolensis palliatus. Taxonomy (NCBI): domain Eukaryota; kingdom Metazoa; phylum Chordata; class Mammalia; order Primates; family Cercopithecidae; genus Colobus; species Colobus angolensis. The sequence goes on along the minus strand of NW_012115888.1, from coordinate 2,188,484 downwards.
CCTCCGCCCCCTCAGACATGCATCTTTCTCCTTATGGATCTCACTTTTCATTCATTCATTGACTCATTTATTACTCTACAAACATTTATTGGATTCTTATTTGGGGAACAAAAATGAGTAAGAAGTCCTGTCTCCAAAGATCTTCCCATGGAAAGGAAGACACAGATATGTAAGGGGTTATCTAGAAACAGAAAGTGATAAATGCTATAGAAGGATATGTGGTGGGTGGGGAGGGGACAGTGTGGCCATTTTTGCTTAGAGGAGTTTTGGAGAACCCAAGAAAAGTTGTAAAGTTTGAGCAGAGTTGTGAAGAAAGAGCACACATTTTGCAACAAGGAGCAAAGATGGTGATTTTATTCCTGGTAGAGATAATAGACTGTACAGACAAGTCATAAAAGGATGAGAGGGCCATTTTTGATTAGAGCTCAGGTTTTGTAAAAAATATGTTAATCTTGGGGTGTGCAATTAAAATGGCAAGTTTGGGCCAACTGTGAAGGATTGTGTTTGTTGCATTAGGTTTGGAATTCATTCTTCAGGCCATAGGAAGGAGGGGAGGGCTTATAAAGTGAGTGTGTGATGCAATCAGATTTGTTTCTTTGGGAGGTCGGAACTCTGGAAACAGTGTGGCAAGAAAACCAGTGTCTACGGGGTTGGCTCCCAAATTAGAATCTACAGGTGACAATTTTCATCCAATCTACATTGCTAGCATGCAGCAGCATAACAGCTAATTAAATTAGCACCTATAATAACCTAGAAAGACATACCCATTGACTATTAGAGTCTAGAAGACGTTCATAGAAGAGCAAAGTGCATTATCTGAGAATGACTGGTGTAGATTGACACATTACATTTAATATAATTGTATATCTCCAAAAGCAGAAATACCTATATTTTGTACAATTCTGTATTAAATGAAAATACAAAACTTTATTTTTTATGTTTGTTAAAAAAAAAAAAACCACTTCATGGAAGTATAATTGACATGATATAGCTGTACATATTTAATGTATATGACTTGATGAATTTGGAGATAAGTATACACCTATGAAGCAATTACCATAATCTATACCATAAATAGAGGATATGAGATTTTGATGTTTGTAAAAAGGGGATTTGCCTCTTGAAAGCCTGATCCTCAAGGATCTAGAACCAGAAATACCATTTGACCCAGCAATCCCATTACTTGGTATATACCTGAAGGAATATAAACCATTCTATAAATAGAATGCAGCGCTATTCACAATAGCAAAGATGTGGAATCAACCCAAATGCCCATTAGTGATAGACTGGATAAAGAAAGTGTGGTATATATACACCACTGAGTACTATGCAGCCATAAAGAGGAAAGAGATCATGTCCTTTGCAGGGACGTGGATGGAGCTGGAAGCCATTATCCTCAGCAAACTAACACAGAAACAGAAAATCAAACACGGTATGTTCTCACTTATAGGTGGGAGTGGAACAATGAGAACACATGGACACAGGGAGGGGAACAACACACCCTGGGGCCTGTTCGTGGGGTGAGGAGAAGGAGAACATCAGGAGAAATAGCTAATGCATGCTGGGCTTAATACCTAGGTGGTGGGTTGATGGGTGCAGCAAACCACTAGAACAGATGTTTACCTATGTAACAAACCTGCGTGTCCTGCACATGTATCCTGGAACTTAAGATAAAAAAAAAAGAAAAGAAAAGAAAAGAAAAGAAAAGCGATATATTTCTTTATTGTTTCTGAGTTTTAACTTCTTTCAACCAAGGAGCCCCCACAAATAGCATGACTGGTCAGTTCTCTGAACCAGTTTTCATCTTGGTAAAATGGTTGTAAATGATTATTATCACCGTGGAGACTGCAAAGGTGATAGGACGCAGGAGAGGGCAGTAGCTTCCTCTGTGTGAGGTGACCGTTGTGGCCATGGATTCTGGACCAATGAAAGGTTCCTTTATGGTCCTCAAGGTCTTCCTTGGGTCCATTAGCTGAGCTGCCTTTAAGTCTCTCTGACAAGTTACTTATAAAATGGCTGAGCTCACATTACTAGTGAGGGGTTTTGCTTCAGATTATAACTAAGACTTTAAATGTATCTCATGTATTTTTTGACTGCAATAGACATTCTGACTGGTGAGAGATGGTATCTCACTGTGGTTTTGATTTACATTTCTCTAATGATCAGTGATGCTGAGCATTTTTTCATATGCTTGTGGCCTCATGTATGTCTTCTTTTGAAAAATGTCTGTTCATGTTCTTTGCCCATTTTTAAATGTGGTTGTTTGTGTTTTGCTTGTTGATTTGTTTAAGTTCTTTACAGATGCTGGGTGGGTAAGAGACCTTTGTGGAATGCATAGCTTGCAAATATTTTCTCCCATTCTGTGGACTGTCTGTTTACTCTGTCAATAGTTTCTTCTGCTGCCCAGAAGCTCTTTAGTTTAATTATGTCCCACTTGTCTATTTTTGTTGCAATTGCTTTTGGGGACTGTCATAAAGTTTTTGAGGTTGCAGAGAAAAGGGAATGCTTATACCCTGCTGGTGGTAATGTATGTAAGTTCAGTCATTGTGGAAAGCAGCTTAGAGATTTCTCAAAAACTGAAAACAGAACTACTGTTCCACCCAGCAATCTCATTGTTGGGTATATGCCCAAAGGAATATAAATAATGCTACCAAAAAGACACATGCATCTGTATATTCATAAAGAAGATGTGGTACATATACACCATAGAATACTACACAGCCATAAAAAATGAAATCATGCCCTTTGCAGCAACATAGGTGGAGCCAGATGCCATTATCCTAAGTGAATTAATGCAGGAACAGAAAACCAAATACCCCATGTTCTCACTTCTAAGTGGGAACTAAACATTGAGTACACATAGACACAAAGAAGGGAACAACAGACATTGAGGCTTACTTGAAGGCGGAAGGTGGGCAGAGGATGAGGATAAAAAAATCTCACTATGCTCACTACCTGATGATGACATCATTTGTACCCCAAACCCCAGCGACACACGGTTCACCCATGTAACAAACCTGCACATGTACTCCCTGAACTTAAAATAAAAGTTGAGAGAAGAGAAATTTAAAAAAAAGTCTCTCATTTAAAGATGAGAAAGCCCAGCTCGAGGCTGACTAACAGAGAGGAGGAAAGGAGCTAGCTCACTTTCAGGCTCATCCAGAAAGAGATGACATTTTGTTACTTTCTCTGTGGGAAAATTTTTATTTATAGCCATACCTTCCAGTGAAAATTTGTCCTGTCTGAACATCTACATCACTGCCAAGTGAACAGGATTCAGACATCGCTCCAAGCCTTTAGTTTCTATATTTACAACAAAATCTGCCCATAGCTGCCTGTTTACATTACTTTCATCCTATCTGGGCTTGACAAATGCTGTAAATTAGGATTAAAAAAAGGAGATAAGGAATAAGGATAGGAAAACTGAAGTATGTCCACAAATTCTAGGTCTCTGAAGAATTTCTGAGGGTGTATGTTTTAAGAGACTAGCAGAGTTTTCAGAACTCCAGGCCTGCATTCTGAAATAAATTTCTTTTCATGTGCTTTTAAAAGTCCACCTTTCCTAAGTAATGCTGAGTTTTCATTAAAATGTAAATCAATAGGTTTCTATATATAGGGGATTCTTTCACGTGACTTTTATTAACTTCAAATTTTATAATCACTTTGAACACTTTGGTTTCATGATCGCATCAGAATGTATTATTATTTTTATCCAGGAGTCAGTGCTTTGATCTGTAGGAATTTGTGATTTCGGGGATATAAAAAGTTAATTTTATACAGTCACAGTGACTGGGTGCTTTTTCTGCTGTGTAGTAATCCTTTATATTACAAGTAAAGGTCAAGTGACAATAATGGAAAAGAATTTGCATTAGGTGGCAATTTTTACTGTGTGAGAAAATATATTCATCATGTTATGGAGAATTCAGTTGTTACTGTGCTGAGTGTTTTAGGGATTAAACTAGTAACTTGGCAACTCCCGAGTTAATAATTTGTATTGTTTTCATTTCTGGTTAGTTTATTTTCTCCCAATAATCAAGAAAAAAATGCACACATGCACGCACACACACACACACACACACACACACACACACACACACTGCCTTCACCATGAACATCCCAAGCAAGTAAATGACATGTATGTGGGAAACTTTATCAACTAGAGCTCAGAAGATAGTGCTAAAAAGTGGTTTCCAGGAACCAGTAGCTAGGAAACCAGGGCCACTTATTCTTGCCCTTAAACTTATGTGACGTTGGTCTCCTTCCTGGTCATCAGATGTGAATTTCTAATATTTTCTTTAATATTCTATTTTGATGCCTTGGCATAATGTATTTCAAATTGCTAAAGATATTTGCCTCCTAAACTTCCCAAGTTCAAGTGCAGCCTGCCTGGGTCCATGGCATTACCACTGGGTTTCATTGAGGAGAATCCTCAGCATTGACTGCACCTTCCCCAGCTTCTCTTGCAGTGCTCAACTCCGAGTGTGCTCCCCTGCCACTGCTTAGTCCGCTCTTCAGATCCTTCACCTTAATTGTGGTAATAAACTCGTAACTGGTCTAGGAATCTTAATTTTAATTCTTGTATTCTTCCAAACCATATGTAGTTTTTCTCTAAAAACACAGCTTGGAGAGGTTGGATCTCCATCACGCCATTCAATGCTTCTGCATAAAGTAAAACTTCTAAGTTATTCTAGGAACTCTTGGATGTGACCTTAAAATATTTTTGCCATATTTTAAACTATGTTTCTTGAGCACATCTGTTTCTCAGCTTTTTCTAAAGGGATCAGATGGGACCTCAAGTTTGCATGCCCTTCACTTCATTGCTGGGCCATTAGCTTCATCTTTAAACACTGTCTCAAGTGCTTCATGATCCTTTACTTGGTAATTTAAGTTGGAATTAATGCTAAAAATTGCTGTGGATATTTTAAAAGGTAAAGCTACATGAAACAAAAAGAACAAACCCTGTTTTTGTAAGGGAGAACACTTTTCAAATTCTATTTTACAGTTATCTTTTCTACTAAGAGGTATGATCTTCATGTTAGAAAAAATAACGTAGATAGATTAGAAGAGAAATGATGTGCAACTTGTAAATAATAGAGATAATTTGAATCCTTTTCATGAGAATATCTTCTTACCCAGATAAATTACCTTCATCATGATAGAATAATTCAAGGTATTATTGAAGACCTATTATTTAATCTTTATGTTGGATCATATGAATTGGATAATATTTCCAAATACTTACCAGATCATTCCGCCTCATTAAAATCAATGCGCCTCATTGAAATCATTCCATTTTTATACATTATCATTACAATAGAGTCTTTCCTCATCTGTGTCCTTCTTATTTCTTATTTCTCAAACCTTGTCTTCTGCTACTCTTCATATTCTTCTATGCCAAAATCTACTCCCATAGATCCAAAGTCGATCTTAATTGTAGTAATTATTATACCATAATTTTTACTCAGTTCACTTGTCCTCCTCTATAAGGTCCCTAGAGTAGGGACTCCTCTTTTCTATAGGCAAGATGGAGAGAACATGTATTCTAGAGTTACATGGATCTAGGTTCCAGTCCTGGATATTCCTTTTACTACTAGCCTTGGCTAAGATGGTCAGCCAAGTTGGTTTTGTTGAAAAAGAGGGGAGAATGATGGAACAGTCGTCCAGCCAGTGACTAAGGAGATTTGCTGGTCTGCACATATCTAGGTGTGGTTATATGATTACTGATTATAATCGTCTGTAGAATTAATGTACATCACTGCTTTGGAGGCTTTAAGAAGCAGGTGCCTTCTCTGTGCTTTCCTTCCCTCACCTTGCTAGATGAAAATGACTATGAGCCTATAAATTGTGGAAAGGACCTTGTCTCTGAATCACTGCATAGAGGAGAGCTGTCTGATGACCAGGGCTCCTTCAGCTTGGGCTGTCATATATAAACGACAGATACTTCGCTGTGTGTTTATTTCTTGCATATATTTTAAATAATTTATTGTGTGATATTATCTCCAAAGATGGCCACCAGTAATTTCTTCACTTTTGTATACACTTGTTTCACACCTTGATGTTTCACATCAAAGGGTAGAGCTTATTTCCCTATTCTTGAATCTGTGCTGGCTTTGATTGGCTTTGACTAATAGGATGCAGCAGAAAAAAATGTTCAAAGTCAGGACACAAATGGTCTGACGCATTTCACTTCTTGCTTCTTGCAACCCAGACGCCATACTGTGAGAAGCACATGCCATGTGGAGAGACCAAATGGAGAAGAAGTGAGGCTCTACTGCAGCCCATCAGGGATCCCAGGGAACAGGAGAATCCACCAATCTACCCACAGAATCCTGAGATAACATAAAGTAGCTGTTAATATGTACCAAAGATAGCTGAAATAGCTAGCTATTTTGCATATTTTCTATATTTTGGCCAGTTACCTTTTGTGCCCATTTTTTGAGTAGTGAGCACGACTCTAAGTAATACACTTGCTTTGTGACACTAGTACTGTGACTTAACTCCCCTTAGCTCTCATTTTATGATCTGTAAAATGGAAGGAAAAAACCCTACTGAATTCATACTGTTGTTGCTATTGAATGAGACAATGATGGAGGGTTCCTTACCCATTGCCTGGCATATGGTAGGCACTCAATTGAAGCATATTTGAGTTAATATTACTCTTTGCTAAGTCATCAGAGAAGTGCTGAATTAGACAGAAAACCATTAATCTCATTTGTATTCTGAAAATTCAAAATGATAGAATATATCTCAATTCTATACCTTATTCCTTGAAAGTAGATTTAAATTTTGTGATTTTATTTTGGGCTTCTTCAGCCAGCCCCTTTTTCATCTTTACATTCCTCTCAACATATTTTCTTTTATGAATCCCACTCCTGTTTTTTTTTTTTTTTAATAGCGCACCTATTCTTACATCTTAGTGAAAACACTGAGAAGATATTACTACTTTTTGCTTTTAATGTATATATATTTTTAAATGCATTCTTTTATGTTAGGTGTGGGATTATTCACAGATCTTGCAGATAACTTTCCTACTTATTAATTCGACAAACATTTAGTGTGCACCCACTGCGTACTAGGCTGTAAATGAAATTTAATTTTCTTCTATACATACCTGATTCCTCACTAGTCATCAGTTCTGTTTTTCAGGTAAAGGTAAATTATAGTAAAACTATAATTTATAACAAACGATAGCCCATGGCCCAAATCTGGCCCACTGTCTGTTTTTGTAAATTAAGTTGTATTGGAACATAGCCACATGCATTTGTTTTCATGTCATCTAGGGTAGTTTTATGCTCCAGTTCCAGAGTTGAATGGTTATGACAGAATTGACCTAACCTACAAAGCCTAAAATACTTACTTCTGGAACTTTATAGAAAAAAAGGTTCAGCTCTTGATTTGTAGTAATATGAACAGTTTTGGTTGGCATATTTAAGAAATATTAATAAACTAGAGTTAGCTATTATGACAATGAAAAGTCTGAAAACGATACTACACAGTAAAGTGTACAGATAATTTTTAGTTTGGAAAAAAGAACTTTTAAGGAGTTTATAAAATTAAAAAAAAAACAGATTAACTCGAGGCATACTACTTCCATTGATAGCTGGTTTACTAAAGGTTGGAGAAAAAACTAGGAAGACATTTAGAAAGACAACTTGGAGTTCCCTGGAAGTATGAATACTTTTGGACTCAGTAATTACACTATGAAATTAATCTGAGAGGGATATTTCTACATGTGTAGAAAGAAACACCATTGAGGATGTTGACTGGGGCTTTTGTTTATGATAACCAGAGCTGTGAAACAAGCTTAACAAATAGAGGTGGTTAAATAAAATATGGTGTACACACTGTCTATATACGCTATTTTAACTGAACAGATGTGGCGATTTAAAAGAATGAAGTAGTTCTATATTGCCCATCCTAGAAAGGTTGCCAAGATATGTTGTTATTCTCCAGGTCAATATATTATGATTCTACTTTTCAATTAAAATATGTATTATGTAAACATTTGCATATGTAGTTAAGACTAAATTAAACTACATGTGACAGCAAAATCTCAAATTATAGTGGCATAAGCAAGATAGCATTTATTGTTCTGTCAAAGTCCAGTCAGGGAATCCAGGGCTGGGGTAGTGACAGCATCATGGCATAAGGGTGCCAAGCTCCTTATTTCTCGTTGCTTGGTCTTGGTTGGCATCTGTATTCCACGCAGCACAATGAGGAGCTGGGGAGTGTTCAAGGAGAGGGATGATTAAAAGTCACTTGTGGATTTAAAGGTCCCCATTGTGCAAAAGAAAAGCATAACTTGGTCACTATGGAAGTTAAAAGATGAAGACAAGGTAAGAAGGTCATTTGTTAAGAAGGGTTTTTCTAACAGGAGGTAGTGGGCCACAGAATTTGAAAAATAATAAGTAAAAATGGCTACTAGAGATTCATAGACTAAAGACTAAAGCTAGAAGGAATGTCTGAGATTATCTGATTTGAATCAGTCATTTTGTATCTTTTATTAGAATCTTCAAAGGCTAAGAAAAGAAAAAAGAAAAAAGTTAATATTCTAGAATTTGTGAAAGACAATCTTTTGTGCCCAAAGCATCTTTAAAAACGATGCATGTTCCTACAGTTTTTTATTTACTTATTTTTAGATTATCTAATATATTATTATACTAATGTATGATATACATTAGAAAATGTTCACCAAAAAGAAATTAATTAGGATTAACTTGAGTTGAATAAATAATATAAAAATATTATTAATTATGATGACTTCATATTATCTTGAAAAAAATTTATAATTAGGACAAGGTTCGCTATTATATATGCAGATGCATATGTGTATGTGCATAGTATATGTACCTATACTATATCTCGAATAGTCTTGTTGGTAATTAAATCGCTTCCCTCAAATTCCCCATCAAATCTGTTAGGTCATCACTCACCTGGATTTGTGGTTGAAGACAAACCTGTATCGAGGGTGGAAGAATTGGGTTTTATCACTTGCCATGGTTCATTTGTGCTTGAATTATTGATATCTACTCAACTCAATTTATTTGCTGCAGTCTTTTAAACTAGGTGCCTATTTTAAAAATTTTAATGTAGTTAACATTATGTATTTCATAAATCCATGCATTTGTAATAATGGTTACTCTATAACCCACAGGGCCAGTGTGTTGTAATTTGCTGCTAGTGAATGAAGAGGGTTCTGCTGTCATTCCCTGCAGAAATTCCCATGGAATTTCTGTAGTTTTCCTAGGCCACTTCATGTATTGGGTGGAACAAGTCACTCTCTGACGTAGGGGTCGAGTGAGGGTATGAAATTTAATGTGTTATAAAAATTGTCCAAACCTAATTTCTCACTCTCTGTGAGATAAAAATACATAGAAGTAAGTAGTCTAATACTCCATTCTCATATCCTATAAGCCAACTTGTTCCATCTCTAGAATGTATGCAACAGTTTTTCCAACTATAATCTTAAAATTACAGCTACAGTCTATGTATCAGTTGGAGTTCATCCAAGAAGCAAAATGAGTAGATGTGTATTTTAAGGGGATTATGATAAGGAATTGGCTTACGTTACTATGCAGCTAACTAAGCACATCCAAAGATCACAGGACATGTAGTCGGGAAGGGAAGAGCCCCTGGGGCCTGGGTGAATGTTTAACAGGCAGGCAGTCAGGAAGGAAGATTCAAGGGAAAGGGGGAGCAATTGTAGCTGCTGGTTGGGGTCTTTGGGTTTAGGGAAGACCTAAGCCATCTTTTGAGAGACTCACAGCTGATTAAGTTGGGATCACCCATTTAGGGACTGTTATCTTAAAGTCCCTAATTGAGTGGTCCTGACCTAATCAGGATACTCTATTGATTAACTTAAAGTCCGATATTGGGAACTTTAAGTACATCTGCAGAATCCATTCACAATGGTACCCAGATTAGTGTTTGGTTGAATACCTGGGAGAAGGTGTGCCTCCTGAAACCCTGCTGCCTCCTCTTCTGTCCTCCAACTCTTGTGAGACAACATCTCTTGTAGTTCATTCCAACCAGAAACGTACTGGAAAGGGAATTCAGGGGCCTGTAGTTTAGCATAGCTCAGTCTATGCCTCATAAAGCTATCACATTCCATTACTTCTAACAGATAGCTATCTACCAGGCCAATGCCATCTTACCTTGGAGTTGTATATTAGCTGTGAGGTCATGCAGACTTTCTCTTGTACTCACTGTTCAATGAACTAGTTTTTGCTATAGCAGTTATTAAAAAGCTGTATCATTTTTCAGATAACTTTTATTTTGTCAGTGTATGACCTTTATACCCCAAAGTTCTTTAAACAAATATGCTATAAGCAATGTATACTCTAACATTAATATTCCAAGCAAAGACACATTCACCTGCTACTCATCACAACAGGCACTGGTTATAAAATAGTATATGAAATGCACTGGAAAATGTGCATCTAATATGTTTTCCTTTGTATATGTGACCAAATGAAGAAGATGAAGCAAACATATCCTCTCTGACTAGTCAGTCTGATGTAAACATGCACTGTTTTATGTGCTTCTAAAGTCTATATGTAGCTTTTATTTTTTCTTCTATTTTTTTCTGTGCTGTAACTTTAAGTGTACTTTGAATGCACGATATAATAGTGAGCCTCCATTCCCGGGTCAAAAAATTTGGTGACTAAAATGGTGCATAAGAAGGAACTGACCTTTGAGGTATGCCAACTCATTCCTTCTCTGCATCAGCCATCAGTCACATCCTGCTTTCTTGACTGCAGTAAACCTTTATGATAGCACATGTCAAGCATCCTGTATTTTCTCACAATATTTTATGTACATACTAAATTTATTTTCTTCCAGCTTGCATTTTTATTACTTACATAAACTTATTTTCATTGTTCAATTATAAAAGTATTTGAATATTTTATGTTGGATGAAATATATTATGATTCTTCCCATTAAAATAAATGGAAATATTCTTATATAATTGTTTTTCACTTGGTGGTAGGGTTTTCAGGAATAAATTGAAGTTGGTTAGTGAGGGATGATTGCATTGCATTTCTATTCAGAAATTTTATTTCCTGGGTCAAGTCAGTTATCCTTTCTCTGTTTAGTTATTTCATCTATTTTGAAAAAAGGAGCACTACCTCGTAAGGGTGTTATGACAAATGAGACCACACACGTAAAGCATTGGCAAGATTTGATAAACAGTAATCCCTCAACCAATATTAGTTCAAAAATAATTCATTTAGGTGAAAATATACCCTTGGTAAAAAGAATACAATTAAATTTATAAGCCAGAATAATGAAATATTTTATTGTTTACAAATGGAAGCATTCAATGCTGAAGGTGACTATTTTTCTCTTATGGAGATCATAATTCTGATGGCATTTTCTGGCTCTGGTAATATATACATTTTACATTGGAAATCATACGAAGAAACCGGGTTTGCACTGGAAGAAATCTTAGAGATGACTTAGACCATAGTCCTCATTTTATAGGCCAGAAAGTAAAGACTCAGTGTTCAATGACTGATCTGAAATCGCAGATGTAATCAGTATCAGAATGTGGATAAAAAGGTAGGTCTTTTACCTTCCTGACTCTGACTCTAAACATTAGTTATCATACAACAGGGAGAAAGGTATGAAACACAGGGCTTTCAACATTTTAGACTAAAACAAACAAACAAACAAACAAAAACCTGAGGTTTTACTGGAAATAAATGTTCCTAGGGCATTTTAAAAGACATTGATTTATATTTATTTATTTATTTATTTTCTTCTCTTACAATCTAGCTGTGGTTCGTCTCTTTTCAATGGATAAAGTGCCCAATTTCTTACTATTTTTTTGTACAACCTTTGCTTGTTTTTACCTAGACTCTTTGCTTTGTGTTGCTTGCTTTGTCAGGCATGGCAAGTAATAGAAGATGTGGGTTCTAATTTTAGAAGAAAATTATCCTTGGCGGGCATAAGGAACTAGAAATTTGGTGCTTAGGGAGCCAATTTTTAATCAAATAGGAAAATCAAAACATTTGAATTTAAAAGTGTCTGAATTTTCTGCCTCATTGATTTAAGTTTAAGAAGTTTGATGAGCTTAAGATAGTACATGCATGGTTCATTGGATTTGGGTTGAACTAATTTTACTTAGTGTCTGAGACAATTTATTTTTCATTTAAATTGTTTTTATCTCTTAGAAAAATATACACAGGAAAGAAACAGGTTGGATATAGAGCATCATTGAAACTAATCTGCAAATTAACACCTGTATCTCTCATGGTGTTCACTGCAAATAATAATTTCCACTCTAGCTGGTTACAGCAGAAAGGGATGTATTATGGGATATAAGATTGCTTATGTAATTTCCTGGAGTGTCAGATAAGTGTCAGATAACCAAGTGTGTATACTGTGCTATGACATGGGACTCTTCCAGTGGAATCCACTGTTGCTGCTGTACCTGCTTCTTGGCAACCAGAAAACTAGGGACTGAACCTTAAGAAACCTCTTCTGCCACCACCATCACAGGAGACCATAGAAGAGCTTGAAGTACATGGTGCCGACTTCCGTATTCCAAGTCTCAGCGGCTGTATCTGCTTAGTAGATGTTAGTTCACATGCAAAATCTTTGCTTCAGGGGAGACTATGAAATGCAGTTTGAAATTCTCTGGGCTCTAATCTTCAAAAGACATACTACGTTGGAATGGTGTTGACCGCAGCATGACTGTTGAGGGGTTATACAATACCATGTGCGCACTGTCTGGGAGAGAGTATGGGCCTCAGGAATTGGCTTTTTCATTCTCTATGATATGTTAGTACAGATAAGTTTATTAGAATATTAATATTATTTTGGAAAGGGAGAGGGATGGGGAACCAAGAAAATATATTTTGTATAAAATATGTTTTGAATGGTAATAGGAGAAAAATCTGCTAAATTCAATTATGTAACTTGTTGTATATTGAGTCAATTCTATTTTAATGCTAGAAGTATTAAGCAAGACATTAGAATATAGGCACTTCTTACTTTGCATAGTTCCAATATGGATGAATTTCCGTTACCATAGTCTAGTTAAGTAACACTCACAATATGGCTCAAACTTCAGTTACCACAATATATTAACTGTGCGTAACCCCATAAAGCACACACTTCACTGTTAGCTCTTTAGTTCATGAAACACTATGCAAATAAAAGATGATCAATGACCAATCACATCACTTCTATTGAAATCTGCTGGTGATTGGTCACCATGCATCAGTTAAAAGGATTAAACATGTGGTTATGTTGCTTCCTCGTCTTCAGTGATAAACCCACACGATATTTCACAAAACTAGATAATAGGAAGTGGGAACTGACCAACAAAGATCAAAGTCCAGAGGAGAATAGAAAGTGATGAGGTAAAGAGTAAAGTTTGCATCAGAAGTAAATGGGATTTTAGAAGGTATAGATATGGCCATCTCCACCGTTTATCCACCATGTGAAAACTGCAATCAGGGGAACTTAGTGACCAAGAACTTACTGACATAAATGAGGAAAGTGATTGTCACAAAAAGGATGACTATGTCCCAGAGGAAGTGATGCTGGCAAAAAACTTTACATTAGAGGAACTCCTGGAGATACTTCATGACATTGGAAGCATAAAGAATAAAGTGTTCAAAGCCCACCCAAACTTCGAAAAGATTATGATAATTCACCAAGACATAGCAAAGATACTCACTCCGTGTTGTCAATTATCAGATGAGAAGGCAAGTACTGTTTAAACTACTACCCTTGGTAAGTTTTTTTTTTCTTTTCTTAATGGTGGGGTGATTATAAGTAGGTTTTTTATTTCCTTTTAAAATTATATGTAAGTGTACAACATAATGTTTTGATTAAATTATATATATTTAGGTATACAACATAATGTTTTGATAGACATAGTGAAATAGTTACTACAGTCAGGCAGATCAACATATCATCATCTTACATGGTTACTTTTTTGTGTGTGTGATAAAAGCACCCAAAATCTATGCTCTTAGGAAATTTCCAGTGTACAATATTATCGTTATCCTCATGCTGAACATGAGGTATCTGGACTTATTCACCCTACATAACTACAAGTTTGTACCCTTTGACCTTCCACTCCCATCACATCTCTGCCAACCACCATTCTACTCTCTATTTCTAAGTATTCAACCTTTTTTAGATTCCATATATAAATTAGATCATGTAGTATTTTTCTTTCTGTGTCTGGCTTATTTCACTTAGAATAATATCCTCCTCCTGGTCCATCCATTTTGTGATAAATGGCAGGATTTTTTTTAAGCCAAATAATATTGCATTATATATACCACAGTTTCTTTATTTGCCCATCAATGGACGGTTAGGTTGTTTGCAAATTTTGACTATTAGGAACAATGCTGCAATAGACATAGGAGTGCAGATTTATCTCTATGAGGTGTTGACTTAATTTCCTTTAAGTATATACCCAGAGAAGTAATTGCTAAAGTTGTTTTGTTTTTGTTTGTTTTTACAAAGAAATAACATTCTCCATGTTTCTGTTTCAAATAAATAGTAGCTTAACTAATTTTTTATTTCCATATACATTTATAATCAGCAGTAAGAAAGTTTTAAATATTTGATTTATCTTTTTATTATGATACTTTAAGTTCTGGGATACATATTCAGAACATGCAGGTTTGTTACATAGGTATACATGTGCCATGGTGGTTTGCTGCACCCATCAACCCATCATCTACATTAGGTATTTGTCCTAATGCTCTCCCTCCCCTTGCCTCCTACCCTGTGACAGGCCGTGGTATGTGATATTCCCCTCCCTGTGTCCATGTGTTATCTTTGTTCAGCTCCCACTTATGTGTGAGAACATGTGGTGTTTGGTTTTCTGTTCCTGTGTGTATTTTCTGAGAAGGATGACTTCCAGCTTCATCCATGTCCCTGCAAAGGACATGAACTCATTCTTTTTTATGGCTGCATAGTGTTCCATGGTGTATATGTGCCACATTTTCTTTAACTAGCCTATCAGTGATGGGCTTTTGGGTTGGTTCCAAGTCTTTGCTATTGTAAATGGTGCTGCAGTAAACATATGTGTGCATATGTCTTTATAGTAGAATGATTTATAATCCTTTGGATATATATTCAGTAATGGGATTGCTGGGTCAAATGATATTTCTGGTTCTAGATCCTTGAGGAATCACCATACTGTCTTGCACAATGGTTGAACTAATTTATACTTCCACCAACAGTGTAAAAGTGTTCCTATTGCTCCACATCCTCTCCAGCATCTGTTGTTTCCTGACTTTTTAATGATCGCCATTCTAACTGGTGTGAGATGGTATCTCATTGTGGTTTTGATTTGCATTTCTCTAATGACCAGTGATGATGAGTTTTTTTCCTATGTTCCGTGGCCGCATAAATGTCTTCTTTTGAGAATTTTCTGTTCCCCTTCGCCCCAACATTTTAAAAGTCATGGAACAATCATAATTTTTCACATTGATTATTAAGATTACATTGCATGGTTTCAGGTTGTATGTTTATTTATACTGTCTATACTCATATGCAGAAAAAGGACTATCTGTTTGTAAAATAAGGCAATCAAACGTTCCATATTTTCACCTTGAAGGACAACTTTCTGGCTAAGATGTTTGATGTGTGTTACAATTTAAGACACAATCTTAGATGTCATGGAGTCATGGCTTGTCCATACAGCATTTTAATGTAAAGTAGAAAAAAATCTCGTTATGAAGACATTTTATTTCTATTGGTCAGAAAATTGCATCTATGATGGTAGCAACAGAAATGGTGTGTTTTTAGATGTAGCTCTGCTGTGCCCTCTGCAGCCCGATGAGGGTGGTGGCCATGGACGGGTTTCAGGGTGTCTCTGTCCAGCTTACAAAGATAACCACGCACAGCAACTGAGCCACAGGAGCTGAGGAGTGTATATCACTGTTACTGAGCCGACAGGAAAAGCTTCAAGGTGACACAGGTGTTCATCAGTGTCTCAAAGGTTAACAACCAGGGCTAGGATTAAGGACAGACAAGTGAGGAGTAGTCATGCAAATACTTGCGCAGCTCCTATTTTGATTCCAAGTTTTGATATTTTGTTCATCATGAATTTTTTGCATTAATTTTGATTTTAAAATATATTTGGTATTTACCCAAAGGAGCTGAAAACTTATAACCACACAAAAACTTGCATGTGAATGTTTATAGCAGCTTTATCCATAATTGCCAAAACTTGGAAACATGCAAGATATCCTTCAGTAGATAAATGTATAAATCAATTGTAATACATCCAGACAATAAACTATTATTCAGTGCTAAAAAGAAATGAGCTATCCAGCTATGGAAAGACATGGAGGAAACTTAAATGCATATTACTGAGTGAAAGAAGCCAATCTAAAAAGGCTATATGCCATAATTCCAACTATATGACATTCTGGAAAAGGCAAAACTATGGACACAGTAAAAGACTCAGTGGTTGCCAAGGGTTACAGGAGAGGGAGGAATGAACAGGTGAAACAGAAGGGACTTTTAGGGCAGTTAAACTACTCTATATGATACTGTAAGGGTGGATGCATGTCATTATACATTTGTCTAGACATGGAGGATGAAGCACACCAAGAGTGAGCACTTGAGTAAATTCTGAACTGTGGGTGCTCATGATTTATCAGTTGTAAGCCTTGTACATATTCCAGCGGGGGGATGTTGTTAATGGGGGAGGCTGCGCATGCGTGTAGGCAGGGGTCCGTGGGCTATCCCTGTACCTTCAACATTGCTTCAATTCAATATTGCTGTGAACCTAAAACTCCTCTAAAGAATCAAGATTAGTAACAATATTACATTACAATGTTATTGATTTTGATTGTTGAATTTTGTACATAATGTGGCCCACTCACTTTATCTGATTCATGCCCTGGAACTTCATGAGGCAATTTTACCCTGGAACTGCTGATTCGCTATAGAAAGCAAGAGAGAGAGCATGGCCAGGACTCAAGCACTGAAGGGTGAGGAGAATTCTGATTATTTTTTTCCTAATATGCTCTGTTGCCATCACTTTAAAATACAGGAAGTAATTGTGGTTCAATTTTTTTTGTTTTGCTGCAAATGGCAGGAAACTGTGTATTAGCGTCTGAACAGCTGTCAGAGTATGGGCATTTGAGTGTGATTTTATGACAAGCTGAATGATACTTTTGTATGTGTTTAGAAATTCAGATATAGATGGACATGCAGGTAGGATTGCTGGATTTAGCAAGTGAAAATGCAGGATATCCAGTTAAATCTAGATTTTCTACAAACAATAAAGACTATTTTAGTAGAATCATACCTCATGAAATATTTGGGAGAGACTTAGACTAAAAGAATCATTGTTTTTCTGTAATTGAAATTTAACTGTGGGTCCTGTATTTTATCTAACAATCCTACACTTTGTGCAATTGCAGTTGTTTGGGGAAGGCTAATTCCTATCTTTTGCTTTCATTATTGCTGCAATGTATAGACCTCAACATGTTATTCCCTTGAATATGAGTGATTTTTTTTTTTAACAGTAAATTTCTTTATTGCTAACTTCTATGTCTTTGAACAAAATAGCTTCTTTCAATTGGGTGTCCTCCTCTTTTTCTCTTTTCTTGTTATTGTGATTTCTCTCCCTCTTTGGACTTTGAGCACATAAAGGTTAGGTTACCAGGGGTCAGCTTTTTGTTCGTTTGTTTGTTTTGTTTGAGATGAAGTCTCGCTGTGTCACCCAGGCTGGAGTACAGTGGTGTGAGCTCACTGCAACCTCCACCTCCCGGGTTCAAGTGATTCTCCTGCCTCAGCCTCCCTAATAGTTGGGACTACAGGTGTGCGCTACGATGTCCGGCAAATTTTTGTATTTTTAGTAGAGACGGGGTTTCACCATATTGATCAGGCTGTTCTTGAACTCCTGACCTCGTGATCCGCCCCCCTCGGCCTCCCAAAGTGCTGGGATTACAGGTATGAGCCCCCAAGCCCAGCTTTCACGGATCAGCTTTTGTGTTTTCATCTCATTTCTTTGACAGTTAAGAGCTGAAAGGGAAGCCACATGAGACAAACATATGAAACGAAGCGCTCACATCACATTCAAAGTTGTTTGCTCGCTCATGCCTGAGATCATCAGTATGGAATTACTTGATTTCAGGCAGCTTTTCTTTTTTAGTCCATGTAATCATACCGATCCCGCTATTGTTTTGAAGTTAAGGCAGATCATCTGTTTATCCATCCATCCACTCTTACACATATCATATTTAATATGTATCGTATAATTAACTGGATGGCTAATAGCTAATCCAGTATTCAGATAGTGGCAGAGTTAGGAAAATTGCCTTGTGTTAACCACAGTGATTTACTCTTTCTGCTTACATCAGAGAAATCCTGTATTTTAAAAATATATTTTCTACCTTCTCTTTTGTTTTTGAAATTGGTTATTTCCTTTGCTTTTAAATTTTCTTAATTTGAGAGCCAGTGCAAGGCATGGCATGAATTTGGGGAAGCCTGTCTTGCCAGCGTTCCTTCTCTGGCTGACCCTCCTGCCCAAGTTACCAGGCACCTTCCCTGCCTGGTAGGAGACTCACACCCTTTGTAATCTTTGTAGGCTTATAGTTGCCATTTAAATACAAGAACATTGGAAATAGCCAACCCTCTGTCCTGCACATCTTCTCTGATATTTAAATCATGGGAGAGAAGTCACTCTTTTCCTGCTCCGGTTGGATCCATAGCCTGAATTTCATATCCTTTGGGCCTAGGGAGTCACTGGATAACTTAGGTGGACTGATAACATATCTTGCACAGAGAAGAATCAGCACACAATATTTAAAGACCCGACTGTGAATATTTTGGTCTTAAAGAGTTTGCATGATTGTGGGAGAGAAGCATACATAAGTAATTTGACTCCAATGTTATTTAATGCTAGTGTTATTCACGGAGAATTATCTGAGTTGAAGTAGGAGTTAAAGGTAATCTTTTCAAGCAAGGATTGAGAAAAGCTTATGGCAGTACAGGCCAGTGGTGTGGTTAAAGTTTTGCCTCACACTGTTGGGTGTTGTTTGACTCATATCTAAGCTTCATGCGCTGGGAATGTTGATTTGAGATCGAATTGCTTTGGCTGCTAAGTACCAACAGGATGGAGTGAATTCCAAATATGAGAACTAAAGAAGCTTCTGTCTGTAACCATGGCCCTTCTCAATATTTAGGAATGAGGAATAGATCTCCAGCTAAGAAGAGGTTAGTTGTGAGATAGATTAGATCTGGCAGGGAACACTTGGGGTTGGCAGGCTTCCCAGCGTTGCGGAGTTTGGGAGCCAAGCACAAATGTCCCACCAAACTAAACACTAAGGACATGCCATATTTCCATTGTCTGCCAGCAGTAAAAGTCAGTGAGCTTTGGAGGGAGGTTATTCCAGATTCCTGGACATCCTTACAGCAACAGCTATCAAATGTGAATAATTTTTCTCTCTTCAAAAATCTTGTATTTTTTTCTTTTTCAGAGCAAAACTCTGGCAAGTTTCAAAATCTTTTTTTCCCCAAGGAACAGATTAAAAAAATAATAAAGCAGATAAAATATATGGCATATGAAGGCTTAAGATCCTAAAGTATTTAATGGCTTTTTCTAAAACTGAAATCTTATTTAAAAGAAAGTTGGAGTCTTGGGTTAAGAGCTGCCTTCACAGTCCCTGCAGGGGTAATTTAACTCCTATATGGACCTGACTTTGGGGTTCTGGGGCCTTGGTAGTGAAGTCTTTTCACACTAAATCAGGCTCCACTGTGGTGCTGGCTGCTCTGGAGTTGGAGCCTACAGGAGTGTGAGAAAATCCTCCTCTTTCTGGGTCAGTTCAGTTCCATTCAATTCAAGAAATGCTTATTGCTTATTCCTATGTGCATTTAAAATAATTGGGGTGGTGAATTTTTTGAGGGAAGGGGACTGATTCAGTGACCTTGAAGTCACATCTTACAAGCTGTATCTTTGAAAATGACTGTCTTGGTTGTGATTTGTTTTGAAGTACTTTGGCATGATCAGTCGAATGCACCCACACTCCCTACTTCAAACACACACACGCAGTATACTGTATACCCTGGGAGCAGTTGATGAACACGTGTCGTACTCTAATCAGGAATACATACCTTAGAAGTGTTTGGTTAACATTTGAAAAACTAATTAAAGCCCAGGAAGTCTCCAGAGGTGGCTGATAATAGGGTGCCAGCTAACTCTCTCTGATCAATCCCAGAAGGTGAAAAATTTTGCATAGCAGATGTTGGTGAAATAATTCTCATTTAAGAAATGTGATTTGGCTGAAAATGTTCTGCAGCCGTGATCTGCCTTGTGTGAGCAGCACATGAGACTCTCACCAGCTTAATACCTTTTCTGGATAACGCTGTAGACTAGGATTTGGATTAGTTCTGTAGACAAATGCATGAATTTTGCTATTTGATTCTGACTAGGCTGTTAGCTGAATTTCACTGCTAAAATATTGTCCAATCTGCTTCAAAAGAACCTATTAGGCAAAGTAGGGTCTGCGTGCTCAACAGTCAAAGTAAAGACTCGACTTGGTTTTCAGAACAGGTATACGACTGTCCATATAACTATTTTTGCCTCTTTGAGTGGATGGCTGAATTCAGTTGGCTGAATTCATTCTTTTATTGTAAACCCTCCTGTGGTTGTGACATGTCAGAGAGAACGCCAGTAGCCCTCATCTGACTCTTTCTGTTGGCGACCAGCAATGTCTACCAATAAAAGAATTTGATATTTACCAACGCCACTGTCAGTTGCCACCAGTGTGTTTGCTGTGGCAACAAATTCTTAATGAAATTTTCTCCTTTGGTAGCACCAGAAAGGAAGGCCTTTGCTAATTAGGAGAAAGATGACTGGAGAATATGATGTGGAATATCTCTAATTATTTTTTCTTTACCTTTAGCTAGACCTACTAAAAGGTATTTAGTGTTTGAAGCATTTTCAAAAGAATTTTCCCTTTTTATGCTTTATCTACCATGACACCTGTTTTTTTTTTTTTTTGCTGGGAGCAATGTCAGAGAAGGGTATTTTGAAAGAAAATTCTGTTGCAATGATTAAAAGAAGCACTCACAGCTTACAAAAGTGGTTATTTGTGGAAGAGCCCTAGTGCTTAAAGGGAGGTCAAGCAGAGGATGAAAAATAGATCCCCCAAACCTATGCAAAGTATATGTTTAAAAACCTTAACCACAATCTAAATTTACATGGTAGACATTTATTTAGTGCTGAAATCAAATGAAACTTTGCAGACTTATGTAAAAATCTGAACATTTGCCTTGTAGTTTCTCCAAAATCAGTGTAATAGTAACACTAAAGAATATCTAGAAAAGCAAACTTATTAGTCAAGTAATTAAGGCACTAGGAAAAGAATTGAAGAAAATTGTTTGACTAAAATGTATTTGTCTATCCACAGTTCTCCCCTTTTTTTGCCTACATTTTGTTTTGCTGGGAGCACTATGATTTTCCAGGAAACAATTTGCCTTACAATCTTCCCTTCTCTTGCTTGAGTATTCTGCTCATGCTCTAAGACCAGTAAAGATGAAATGACTTATTATGTGTGCTTTCGTTCCTTCCAGAAAATAAATTTCATTGGCACGTATAGCTTGCACATAACACATTTGCAACCACTTCATTTGTTGGAACGAGGTAATAAAAGAGATTTCCTTTAACAAATGATATTCTGACATTCATAAAAATGAAGTAATGAGATCAGTTAGCCAACTTAGGAGAAGGCCACGTGCCAAATGATACAAGTTTAAATAACATAAAGTGCAATGTCAAAGTAGTTGCAATAGTAATATGCAAATTTCCACTCAAAAGGTAGGAAGAGGAAGACAATTCTCTTTACTGTGAAGTACCTGAAGGAGCCCAGGCTCTACACGACTAGATTAGTTTGAATATGGCCAATAAAATTCAACAGTTGGTACAATCTAAATTGCATCAAATAATTTGCGTCAAATGGAGACTCAGAGAAAATAATTCTACAGGAACCATTATGAAAGAGGAAAAACTATCCTTTGTTCTTTAAATGGTGCAAATTTAAATAAGTTCTATAACCTCAGGACAGAAGATAGCTAGACTAATAAAATATTGGTTAAACAATAAGTCAAGTTCAAATAAATGAATGAATCTGATTCTACAATTTTCTTTTACCTACATTGATGTCATTTTTGCCTTCATGATCTTGAAACTATATCATTAGAATGAAATAGTGGAAAGTAGAAAATATTATATGTTGCTTTATTTCCTCTTTCTGTTAATACAGTGGTAAAGGCAGGGTGATTCCCAAAACAATGGCTCACTCATAATTGAATGAATTTTTGTAATCAACACAGAATGGACAACAACTGAAGGTCAATAACTCTAGAGGTAAAGCAGCTCATAATTTATGGATCTCTGTAATGCCCTATGAGATGGCTGTGATACAAACACAGATTTGTTTATTCTTTTCAGTTTCTCTTACTGCTTTCTCTCTGGGTCACCTTCTATCTTTTAAAATCAAACACCAAATTAAAATTATTACTTTTAAAAATAGTATAATTAGAACATAATATGAAGATACTGCCATAAACCCTCCACATCATGACAGTCAAAGCTCATTAGGGATGATTTTTAATCTCTGTGTTTCGACATTTCCCTTTATGAGACAATATAGTTGACAGTTTTCAAGTGCAAATGAGTAAAAGGAGGTGATTTGTGTATAATAATTAAACTTTAGAACTAAAAGGAGATTTACAGTTCATCTATTCCAATCTTTTTACTTCGCATTTGAAAGTGAAGTGAAAGAGGGAGGGTTGTGTGGGATACGTGACTTGTTCATGGGAAGACAGGTCTTAGGCTTCTATTGGGTTGCTCTTTCCTTAACGTATTCAATTAGCTTCTTGTGTCCAGTAAACCTAAAAGCCCTTTAAATACTTTGGTCCTTGGCTGTTCCCTATTCCTCCATCTGTGTGGGCATCTGTTCTACGTGTTTTGTGCTCCTTCCCAGGGATCTGAATCCTGATTTCCCATCTGACTCACTCTCTCTAAGCTGGCCAATCCACCCACTCGCTCAAGGGGCGGAGTCCTAAGAGTCCCTTGACTCAGAGGAGAGCAGTGACCATGATTTCTGCCGGTACTACTAATTACGCATGCCCCATGGCTCATGCTCACGCGGATACACATTAGTTCTATTATTTCATCACTGAAAAACATTACTTAAAAAAATTAAGTGGTATGAAGTTTTGCTATTCTCAAATACAAGGGGCTTTTCTATATTTATTTGTAGTTCAAGGCATTTTTATAATTATACTGAAAAATTTCCAAAGAATGCATAAATCCAAACTTTAACTTTGAAAGACCCTGATTAAAGATATAATCTGAAAAATAAAACCAGCTAGAGAGAAATTTTTAATTAAGAATATTTTGGACTCAGATATTATGATGAGTTTTTAATCTTTATCGTCTCAGGAGATGAAAGAAATAAAGCTTTTGGAAGAACAGGAGCGTATATTATGAGATACCATATTTGATTAGCTTTTTATTTGCAGGGAAATAGCAATGAAAAATTATTCTTGCCTAACTATAGACAACAAGCATTAGGAAACTATTTTTTCCATATTTCTCCTCCACTTTTTTAGTATGCTCTCTTTTCCGGATTTTGATAACAGAATGTGCCAGCTTTATAAAATAAATTTATATTTTTTCACTTCTACCTTAATGAGGAAACTACAGAAAAGAGGAAACAATCCAGATTCTAGGAAATACACCAACTTTGAACTCTGTTATATACATTTATTCCCTGCTATTCAAATCTATTCAGTTTCTAAATTGGGATAGTGAGGATTCCAATAGTAATTCAGAAAGCAGGGAACATTTTGATCCTGCTATTCAGGGCCCAAATTTTAGATACCAGGGAGTAAGAGTTGGGAAATTGATGTATAACTTTTCTCCAAACAGGCCTATCTCACCAATTGTATCTGAATCTCTTCTGTTGCTAAGTTTGGGAAGTGAGAGTTTTAACAGAAAATATTACTTGTATTTTTGAGCCTATAAAGTTAGACAATTCCACTATTGGGCTTCCCAAGAACTCTGGACGTTTTTATTCTCAATCTTCTTGAAAGACAGATTTGGGAGAAGGACATCATCAGGAACTGATGAATAAAAACATCTCCACACTCTGGGGTGATTTGCTTGTAGACTTTAAAGCATGAAGATATCTGTAGTGGACCCAGGAAAGAGGATGTTGGGCATGGAAACAGTGATATGGCTTTGTTCAAGTGGTGGTGGCTGCCAGGTGTGAGAGACAGAGAGAGAGAGAGAGAGAGAGAGAGAAAGATTGAGAGAGAGAGGAAAGAGTCATGTCCATGAAAGATGGGAGGGGTCTGGGCATGTGCATTGGTCACAAGTTATCTTCTCTGCTCCCTAACCCATCTATGCCCTCTCCCTGGCTGCACAGCCTATTAAAGGTTTTGCTTGAATGTAGGGAATTAAAAAGATTGAAAACCAACACAGAAAATGGCCGATTCCCAGACTGGAGATAGGGATT
This sequence comes from Colobus angolensis palliatus, assembly GCF_000951035.1. Taxonomy (NCBI): domain Eukaryota; kingdom Metazoa; phylum Chordata; class Mammalia; order Primates; family Cercopithecidae; genus Colobus; species Colobus angolensis. The sequence goes on along the minus strand of NW_012115888.1, from coordinate 2,163,966 downwards.
CCTACAGCAATTACTGGACATGAACATCAGTGTCCAAAGAGCAAGATGTTATGAGGAGTATCAGCAGCAGAGGCAAAGGTCTGGCAGGGAGACAAGATGTCCTGAATGGAAAACAGCAATGCAAGTGTGAATGCTAATAATGGTAATAATAGCAATGGTGATTGAATGCAATGCTTAAGGGCTATGTGCCTGGTATTTTCCTAAGCACTTTCATAAATGAACTCCTTAGATCCTCACAACAACCTTATGAGTTACTATTATTATTCCATTTTTCAGAAGAACTAGGATGCAGAAGACTAAGGAATGTCTAAGATCATATAGCTGAGAAATGGCAGAGTTGGGCCTGAAAGAATTTGGACAGTCTGGATGTAGAGCCCTTGTTCCTAAACACCATATTATTCCACAAAACAATTCCACAGAGCTGAGAGATAGTTAGTTGAGAGCTAATATCTGCCATTAAAGCTGGCAGACTAGTGTGTGTGTGTGCGTGTGTGTGTGAAATAGTCTTACATATATTCTTAATAAAATATAAAATTTATGAAATGGTCATATATATATATCCTATGTATAACAATCTATCTATCTATCTATCTATCTATCTATCTATCTATCTATCTATCTATCTATCTATCAATCATCTATCTATCTTTATGAATAGAGGACCATTATATATGTAGACCATATTTCATGTATATATATAATGATCTTCTCTTCTTTTTCTTAATTATACTTTAAGTTCTAGGGTACATGTGCACAACGTGCAGGTTTGTTGCATATGTATACATGTGCCATGTTGGTGTGCTGTACCCATTAACTCTTCATTTACATTAGGTATATCTCCTAATTCTATCCCTCCCCGTTCCCCCTATCCCACGACAGGCCCCAGTGTGTGATGTTCCCCCGCCTGTGTCCAAGTGATCTCATTGTTCAATTCCCACCTATGAGTGAGAACATGGGGTGTTTTGTTTTTTGTCCTTGCGATAGTTTGCTGATAATGATGGTTTCCAGCT
>NW_012115888.1:2161219-2161693 GCF_000951035.1 Colobus angolensis palliatus | reverse complement strand
TCTTTTTTGGTTCCATATGAACTTCGAAGTAGTTTTTTTCCAATTCTGTGAAGAAAGACATTGGCAGCTTGATGGCGATGGCATTGAGTCTATAAATTACCTTGGGCAGTATGGCCATTTTCATGATATTGGTTCTTTCTATCTGTGAGCATAGAATGTTCTTCCATTTGGTTGTGTCCTCTTTTATTTTGTTGAACAGTGGTTAGTAGTTCTCCTTGAAGAGGTCCTTCACATCCCTTGTAAGTTGGATTCCTAGGTATTTTATTCTCTTTGAAGACATTGTGAATGGGAGTTCACTCATGATTTGGCTCTTTGTCTGTTATTGGTGTATAGGATGCTTGTGATTTTTGCACATTGATTTTGTATCTGGAGACTTTGCTGAAGTTGCTTATCAGCTTAAGGAGATTTTGGGCTGAGATGATGGGGTTTTCTAAATATACAATCATGTCATCTGCAAAAAGGGACAATTTGACT
>NW_012115888.1:2119855-2160194 GCF_000951035.1 Colobus angolensis palliatus | reverse complement strand
CACTGCTTTAAATGTGTCTCAGAGATTCTGGTATGTTGTGTCCTTGTTCTCATTGGTTTCAAAGAACATCTTTATTTCTGCCTTCATTTCATTATGTACCCAGTAGTCATTCAGGAGCAGGTTGTTCAGTTTCCACATAGTTGAGTGGTTGTGAGTGAGTTTCTTAATTCTGAGTTCTAGTTTGATTGCACTGTGGTGTGAGAGACAGTTTGTTATAATTTCTGTTCTTTTACGTTTGCTGAGGAGTGCTTTACTAACTCAACTATGTGGTCAATTTGGAATAAGTGTGATGTGGTGCTGAGAAGAATGTATATTCCATTGATTTGGGGTGGAGAGTTCTGTAGATGTCTATTAGGTCCACTTGGTGCAGAACTGAGTTCAATTCCTGGATATCCTTTTTAACTTTCTGTCTCATTGATCTGTCTCACGTTGAGAGTGGGGTGTAAAAGTCTCCCATTATTATTGTGTGGGAGTCTGAGTCTCTTTGTAGGTCTCCAGGGACTTACTTTATGAATCTGGGTGGTCCTCTATTGGGTGCAGATATATTTAGGATAGTTAGCTCTTCTTGTTGAATTGATCTCTTTACCATTATATAATGGTCTTCTTTGTCTCTTTTGATGTTTGTTGGTTTCAAGTCTGTTTTATCAGAGACTAGGATTGCAACCCTGATTTTTTTTTGTTTTCCATTTGCTTGTTAGATCTTCCTCCATCCCTTTATTTTGAGCCTGTGTATGTCTCTGCCCATGAGATGGGTCTCCTGTATACAGCACACTGATGGGTCTTGACTCTGTATCCAATTTGCCAGTCTGTGTCTTTTAACTGGAGCATTTAGTCCATTTACATTTAAGGTTAATATTGTTATGTGTGAATTTGATCCTGTCATTATGATGTTAGCTGATTATTTTGCTCATTAGTTGATGCAGTTTCTTCCTAGCATCGATGGTCTTTACAATTTGGTATGTTTTTGCAGTAGCTGGTACTGGTTGTTCCTTTCCATGTTTAGTGCTTCCTTCAGGAGTTCTTGTAGGGTAGGCCTGGTGGTGACAAAATCTCTCAGCATTTGCTTGTCTGTAAAGGATTTTGTGATATTCTCTGTATTTCCTGAACTTGAATGTTGGCTTGTCTTACTAGATTGGGGAAGTTCTCCTGGATAATATCTTGCAGAGTGTATTCCAACTTGGTTCCATTCTCCTCGTCACTTTCAGGTAGAGCAATCAGATGTAGATTTGTTCTTTTCACATAGTGCCATATTTCTTGGAGGCTTTCTTTGTTTCTTTTTACTCTTTTTTCTCTAAACTTCTCTTCTCGCTTCATTTCATTCATTTGATCTTCAACACTGATACCCTTTCTTCCACTTGATTGAATCGGCTACTGAAGCTTGTACATTCGTCATGTAGTTCGCATGCCATGGTTTTCAGCTCCATCAGGTCATTTAAGGACTTCGCTACACTGGTTATTCTAGTTTGCCATTCGTCTAATCCTTTTTCAAGGTTTTTAGCTTCTTTGCGATGCGTTCGAACTTCTTCCTTTAGTTCAGAGGAGTTTAATTGTCTGAAGCCTTCTTCTCTCAACTCATCAAAGTTGTTCTCCATCCAACTTTGTTCCATTGCTGGCGAGGAGCTGCATTCCTTTGGAGCAGGGAAGAGCTCTGATTTTTAGAATTTTCAGCTTTTCTGCTCTGTTTTTTCCCCATCTTTGTGGTTTTATCTACCTTTGGTCTTTGATGATGGTGATGTACAGATGGGGTTTTGGTGTGGATGTCCGTTCTGTTTGTTAGTTTTCCTTCTAACAGTCAGGACCCTCAGCTGCAGGTCTGTTGGAGTTTGCTGGATGTCCACTCCAGACCCTGTTTGCCTGGATATCAGCAGTGGAGGCTGCTGAACAGCAAATGTTGCTGCCTGATCTTTCCACTGGAAGCTTCATCTCAGAGGGATACCTGGCTGTACAGGGTGTCAGTCTACCCCTACTTGGGGGTGCCTCCCAGTTAGGCTACTTGGGGGTCAGGAACCCACATGAGGAGGCAGTCTGTCCGTTCTCAGATCTCAGACTCCGTGCTGGGAGAACCACTACTCTCTTCAGAGCTGTCAGACAGAGACATTTAAGTCTGCAGAGGTTTCTGCTGCTTTTTGTTTGGCTATGCCCTGCCCCCAGAGGTGGAGTCTACAGAGGCAGGCAGGCCTCCTTGAGCTGCCCTGGGCTCCACCCAGTTCGAGCTTCCAGGCTGCTTTTTTTTACCTACTTAAGCCTCAGCAACGGCGAGCACCCCTCCCCCAGCCTCGCTGCTGCCTTGCAGTTCGATCTCAGACGGCTGTGGTAGCAATGAGGAAGAATCTGTGGGTGTGGGACCGTCCGAGCCAGGCGTGGGATATAATCTCATGGTGTGCCATTTGCTAAGACTGTTGGGAAAGCACCGTATTAGGGTGGGACTGACCTGATTTTTCCAGGTGCCCTCTGTCACAGCTTCTCTCACTTCACCCTGCTCTAGCTAACGCTCAGTGGGCTGCACCCACTGTCTGACAAGCCCCAGTGAGATGAACCTGGTACCTCAGTTGGAAATGCACAAATCACGTGTTTTCTGCATGGCTCACGCTGGGAGCTGTAGGCTGGAGCTTTCCTATTCGGCCATCTTGGAACCACCCCTTCTCTTCTTATATATATAAGAAATGGTCTTGTTTTGCAATCTTGTTTTTAAAAAAGTAACGTTTGAAATTTTTGCATTTTACTATATTTTTCTTAGTATGAATTTTGTTAGTGTTGGTATTTAATTTCTTCAAGAGAATATGTTTTCCTCTCAAGGAAGTTTTCAGACTATTTCAACCCATTTTATAGGTATAAAATCTATTACCATATAGAAGAATAATAAGAAAGTTAATTTTGTGACTTTTGTCTTTGATATAGCTTCTAAATTGTGCTGATACTTACCTTGACACACGATACAGTTACAGATCTTAAGGCACTAAAAGAATTATTTTATTCTGGTATGTTTCCAGTGGAGGTATGTGCACCTAAGTGAACTGTGAACTGTAGAAATCTGTATTCACATTTCTACAGGAGCCCAGCCTTAGGTGGTGTCAGTTGATGGTGTAAATCATTGAAGGTATTAGCATAGCATCAAGGCAGTTTAGGGCTAAAAGAGGCCTTGGGACCAACTCTGTCATTGCAAATGAAGAGGGGAAAACTGAGGCTCAGAACCAGTGAACCAGTGAAATCATGGGTACCTCCAGCATCAGTTGCATATTGAATGTGAGGGCAGAGAATAGGAAATTAATGTGATGCCCAATCTCAGATCTTCTGTCACAAATTTGGCCTTTTGGAATTTATGTGCTAGGAATAAATTGGAAGTCTGAATAAAGAGGGTTGCTCTTGGGCTGAGAGAGGAATCTTGTTTCTGATGGAGCTTAACTTTCCTATAATTTGCTTTTAAGGGCTGAAAGTAGAAACTGTATTCATTTCTCTCTTTTTCCCTTACTTTCCCCCTCTGTCTTGGAGTTATGAAATGTTTTGGTGTTTGTTCTGATGCTTGGTAAAGAAATAATAATTATCCCCTTTAGCTTTCAATTTTGCATAACTAAAATTTGATGTCATGTATTAAGTGATTCATCTGCTGCATTTATATCTGGTCATTTAGGCAAGAAGCCTTGAATAAAAGCAATTATGTCGGGTGATTCCCAGTTATCCACATGCGGCCTAAGCAGATCCGTGTCCTTTAAACTCTCCAGATGCCATTTCAGGAAAAAGCACAAAGCCCGACAGAAATGTACTGCTCTCAGCCAAAACCTCTTTTGGAACAAAGTTCTAGATAACAATGATGCAAGGGCTCAACCAGGGATTCTCAGTCTCAGCACTACTGCCATTTTGGGCTGGATGATTCTTTGTGGGGAGGGCTGTTGGGTGCATTCTAGAATGATGAGCAGCTTCCCTGACCTCTCTCTGCTAAGAGCCAGTCATACTCCCTTAGTTGTGACAATCAAAAATGTTCCAGATATTAACAGCTGTTCCCTGTGAAGCAGAGTCACCCCCAGTTGAGAATGCCTAATCTCAGCCTACATTTTGTACTTCACATTACTCTTCATGTTTTGCATTTTGGAAGCACACTCTGGAAACATATCATAGACGTGTTGGGGGAAAGGTAACCTGTGGTCTAGCTGTCTAAAGTACACTCAGTGATGTTTCATAAATGGGGGGTCCTCCTTGTACACATTGCTTTTAGGCACCCACCCTGATGACAATAAACAGCCTGGCAAAGCTTTTTCACATTTTAAAAAATCCAGGTGAAAAAAAATTAAAAATGACTGTTCACATGACCAGCAGTTTTCAAAGCACTTTGAAATTGCATCTCATAAAAGCCTTGTAAGTTATGTTAGATGCCTGTTAATATTACTACCATCTTATAGACGAAGACACTAAGTCACAGTGAAAGTCACAAGCCGGTTTATGCAAGTGATAGACTTAGAGCTCAAGTCACTTGCAATCTCACAGCTGTCATCAAAGAGGCCGTAGTGGAGAGTGGGGAGTTTGTGGCTTGGGACCGCAGGCTTTCAAATGTTGGTCTGATGATAACTAGCTGTCAGAAATTGGGCCAGTCATTTAATCTCATTATTTTTCAGTTTTCTTATCTGTAAAGTAAGGACTATACTTTAGAAGTTTGTAAGGCACTTTATGAGGTATATAAAATTGTGAGTGATAAATGGTCAGTGCTTGGTGTATAACAAGCACACAAATATTGGGTATATTGTTATTAATAAGAATGATGACACTAGCATTGTTACTAATTTTGAGAGTGAAAGACAGACTGCCTAAGTCTGGAACTAAGATGTACCACTTGGCAGCCATGTGGCAACGCAACCCTGATTTCTCCTCTCTCGGGCTTCGTTTTCTCATCCACAAGGCGAGGATGATGGTATCTGCCTCACCTCATGGGGCTGTGTGAGGATTAAATGCCATGTAGTGAAGGATCACTGTGTGTAAACAATAATAATGATAACAACACTGATACTGATGATGATGATAATTATTCAATAAATACATTGGTATTTTTTCCAGATTCAGCTAAATTTGAGCTTAACCTCAGCAGTCTTGTCTGCTCCAACCTTTATCAGCCAGGATTTTGTTTGTAAGATAGAGAAAACAACACTTGTCATCTTAGGCAGAAAGGAATTTATTGGAACAATAGTGTTGGAGAGTCAGCCAGGCTATACGTCTGGGTCTGGAAAGTGAGCAGAGGCCATGGGAAGCCAGAAGGCTTGGATCAGGAACTGTGCTGGGAATTACCAGCAGAAGCAGCCTGGACTGCAGCACTGTCCCATTGGGAAGAACTCTCATCGGGTCCGTGCACCTTTTGCTGCTTCTGAGACAGTCAAGGGCCCAGAAGAGGGGTCTGCTTAGCTTTTCCTGGCTGCAGGGGGCTAGGACAGAGGGCTGGTCTCTTTGGCCTCTGGGATGGTCCAGGCACAACCTCTCCCCAGAACTATACAACACAGGGCCGGAGGTGGCGGCTCATGCCTGTAATCCCAGCACTTTGGGAGGCCGAGGCAGGTGGATCACCTGAGGTCAGGAGTTCGAGACCAGCCTGGCCAACATGGTGAAACCCTGCTGCTTCTAAAAATACAAAAATTAGCTGGGCGTGTTGGTGGGCACCTGCAATCTCAGCTACTCGGGAGGCTGAGGCAGGAGAATCGCTTGAACCTGGGAGGTAGAGGTTGCAGTGAGCCGAGATCACGCCATTGTACTCCAGCCCAGGCAAGAAGAGCGAAACTCTGCCTCAAAACAAACAGACAAACAAGCAAACACTGTGTAACACAGGAGAAAGAGAGGCTCTTAAACAGAAGTGGGGAGTATCATGAGGAGGCTTGCATGGTGGGAAGCCAAGAGGCTGTGGATGTCTCTTATACTTTCCTAAGTATTTACTAGGAGAGAGAGAGAGAGAGGTTTCAGCTGTTAAAATTAATCATTATGGTACTACAAGTAACATTTTAATTTTTAAATGACACATTGTGTAATTGACATAGATAAGTTTTTAAAAAAAATATTGTGGCCAAATATTTGTTTCAAATAAAGTCATAATCACAATGCTACTAGTGGGAATGACAGTGAGAAATAACTGACCTTTTAAAGACAGATTTAAAAGGGTAAAACAGAGAAAAGTGAGTTCACTTTAAATACTTTTTATTGAGCACTTATTATGCCCTGGATATTGGGCTAGGGCTGAAGACTAGAGGTGCAAAAACATGGGTTCTTCCTCTAGGAAGCTAGTCATCCATGGAAAGATGCAGATACTTTAAAAACAAAACAAAAACTCAAGTAACATAATGGGACAAGTGTTTTAATAAAGGCATTATGCAAATTGCTTTGGAATAGCAGAGAAGAGACATAATTATGATAGTGATGTGAGCTTAGACTTGAAGCAACAATAAACCAGGAAAGAAAGAGACGAGGGGATTCCAGGAAGATAAAAGCAAAGGTGGAAGAAAAATCATATGAAAGAGAAGAGGCTCAAATCCCAAGCCTGTTCTAACTGCTTGTCCTATCACATCTCATTCTTTTTACTGCCATTTTATCGCCTTTGTGATTTTTTTAAGAGCTGAAAGTGCTGTGTAATAGCTGTCCTATGAGACCCTGTTGAATGTGAAGAGCCATGTTTCTGGAATAACTTCCTACTAGTCGTATTTCTGAAAGGTCCTCCACCTAGACCTGCCGTGGAGAAAGCCATTAGGTGGATACCATTCAGGAAAGGGGAGGCGTCAGCATTCAGAGGGGGCACAAAATGTCTCCTCTGCCAATCTAATTCCATTTTAACATGTCCTTAAGCTCATTTTGATAAGACTTAAATGAGCAGGTCTGGCTCAGATTCAGCTGTGGCTGTATCTGTTCTGAGAAAGCGCTGGAGAGGGTGGTGCAATTGTGAAATGGATTAGCAGCCTTAATTACCTGCGAAAATTAATTAAGGTAAAGACAGGCAATAGAACAAATGATCCATGCAGACAATGAGAATAGTTCTAGATACATAAGACAAATCTGCCTTCCTTTTCCTGCCTAATCACAGTGAAACCATTCAGAATTTATCTCCTTTGAAAAATTACTAAAATAATAAAATAGATGTTAAAAAGGCAAGTGCAGTCTGATCTTAAATGAAAGATGAGAAATGTCAATCCTGGATTTTGGTCCATTTATCAGGGATCAGGAGACTTCTTCTGTAAAGGTCCAGATAGTGAATATTTTTGGCATTGGGGGCCATGAATCTGCATTACACCTTTGGGTTGTTGTGTGAAAGCAGCCACAGAGAATATGTAAAAGAGTGGGCATGATGGTGTTCCAATAGAACTTTATTTATAAACACTGAAATTTGAATTTCATATAACTTTCATGTATCACAACATATTATTTCTTTGGATTTTTTCCAACCATTTAAAAATATAGAGAAACATTCTTAGCTCAAGGGCCATACAAAAATAAGTGGCGGGCCAGATTTGGTCCATGAGTTGTACAGTTTGCTAACCCCTGGTTTAAATGATAAAGAAATGATGAAATGATGAAAGTGACTTAAATGATAAAGAAACGTGGCCCAAATATGACAAACATAAATAATATATTTACTACCATAACATCACAGAGTAAAGAATGACATAGTGGCACAAAACTCATTTTTAAAATCTTATTCCATCAAATTACATGAATGTTCTCCAAGAACTGAGTCAATCACATATTAATGGGCCATTTTCAGAAGTTATTCACCAAAAAGTGCCACTTATCTTGTCCATACAAGAACATGACTTCAAATATCACTTGGAGCCAACTGGTTGAAGTATCTTTTAAATGGCACTTGAAGTTTCTTCTAAATTAGTCAACTTTTTTTGATAACAACTGATATTCACTAGAAAATGAGACACAGGTGATGGCCCTAACCGCACCAACATGGATGCCATAAGGAGTGTCAGGGGGATCTCTGGCGGGAGTTGGATCTCACCAACAATATTATTAGGTCAGCATTAAGTATCCCTGAAATGAATGGCTAACATATCATTTTTGTGTTGATTCTGGCCTCAGTTCTCTTTTTCTTTTGTTTTGCTTGTTTGAGTCATCTGCTGATATGATTTGGCCATCTCCGTGTCTTATACTAGTCTAGTAGTTTCCTGGCATTATTACTTATGATGATAACAACATATTCTTTCTCTGGTTATGACATAAGCATTGTTTTCTCCCCTTACCCAGTTTCAAGGTCTCTTCCTTATTTACAAAGTTGTCCATGAACTGCTTTTACACTGACTCATTTTTGCTTTTATTTTTCAACTCAAAATTCTGGGGAAACCTTGGGGTGTTTTTCTTCCCTGATGTGAAATATTCACCCCTGAGAATTGCTCTGAAAACAGCAATTAGTGCAGAATATGTCTCCCCAGGTATATAGAAATATCTTCAGATATTGTGGTGGGAAGGGTTTGTAAATGACTTTAATGTTGATAGGAAAAGAATTGGGGTTTAAGTCTGCTTGGAAGATTTCTGTCCTTGTATCAAAGTCTTATTCTATTGGGGATGAGTCCTAAAACCTTGTCAGCGTATATATTTATAGTCTTATATGTGTACATGATATGTCTAAAACATAACTATATAGTTGTAGTTATAACAACTTGAACTCCATATAGTTATATCTATATTTATAAATTATCTACATGCATTACTGTACACATTAAAAACACATAGCTAACAGAATTTTAAAAGGTTAAGATACGAATAAAAACAGGAGTTCTAGTGTTTTCTTTCCAGCCCTGTAAATTGATTTGTGTACTCCTGACATACACATTCTACTCTCTGGAGATCAACATTCTACTGGCCCTCAAAACTGGGAGGAAAGGCCATCTGGTTTATCTGCTTCACTAAGGTTTTGTTGTTTATGGATTCACACTTACAGTAGTGCACAGAACACTGAGTCATATTGTTGTGCTTTTGGGCATGAGAATACAGAGCTAAGCATAGAGAATATTCTTTCCAGTTTGTGGCATGTGATGAGCTTGATGAATCTGGCAATTTCCATGATGAAGTAGGTTGTGCCTGGGGCACAGTTGGGCTGATGCAGCGTGCATGTGATGAACGGGCTCAGAGCTGTCTTACAGGAGCAAACACCACAGCACCATGTCCCTTTGCTTTGGCACAAACTGAATTTTATGTTTATTTTGAGGGCTGAATTTAGGCAAAACTGGCCAGCTTTGAGGGAGTTGAAGATGTTTCTTATTGACCCCAAAAGCACCACTTAGCCCCTTTGCCGTGGGTGCATTTTGTGCCACAAGGACGGGATGCTGCACCTTGCAAACTATCTAATCATCCTCCAGTGTGAATTGCAGACACTGTGATATTCCTTTCTGGGATAGTTGAATGTAAACTCCTTATCTAAATGTTGAGTAAAGGCTTTTCCTTTTATTGAGAGAATTTTGAACATTAGTGATTAGGCAGAGATAGAAGATGAGGCTAGAAAGCTTCTAGGTTCCTCTGAAATCACCCTGTTTGTTGATATGCTCATCTGTTCTCAACCTGTTAGTACTTTCCTAGTCATTTCAAAAAAAGAGAGAGATTCAGCAAACCTGGTTTTATTCCTGAGACAGTACTGTCACAAAAAATAATGTTGTCAAGAAAACCAAAGTAGTGTCTGACTTGTTTAGAGGTGCTAAGGTCATATGACAAGCCAAAGAGTAAGGATAATATTGGAGGAGGAAGAATGTCTCTTGCATTGATGGATAAAAGAACATGTAATTTGAAGAAAATAATCTGCTGAATTTCATTCTTTAATCCTGATCTTGAATATCACATCTACATTCATTTTCATGCTAAACATGTAGAAAAAACTAGAATTAATTAGAACATTTGGAAATGGTACCAAAATAGATAATATTTTAAAATCAAATAAATAATAGAATGAACAAAAATGGGCATAAATGAGTGAGCAAAGCCGTAAGCTCATTAGAAATATACAAATGATAAATGGTACACAGATGGCCTGATATTTAATACTGAACTGAAGGTCTGGAATGAACACAGAGATTTTTTTTTTTTTTTTAATTCAAAATGGCATTTCAGTGGCACACAGAAAAAATAATAATTGGCTCTTTGGGATATTTCCTAACTGAGGTCTTAATAGACCATACGTACTCTTGCACTTTTGAGGTTTGATTTAAGATTATAAAAAACAAATAAGTGTAATGAATTCTGTTAGTGATAAATTAAAATATTTCAAGTAAAACTCAGTGGTGATTTCTGAAACAGCTATGAAATATACTAATAAGATCAGTAATCTCAACAATATATTTCTAGTTGTGAGTATATATTTAGAGACCAACAAAATAGGGGGATATCAGGATTTGATTAAACTGTCAGGCTAGGAACCATATGTTTACATTTGAGTTTCTGCAGTCAATGGGGTATATAACATGGCCAGAAAACTTCCTTTGAAGTGAGTAGCAAGGACAGAGAAGGAGCCACATAAGTTGATATTCAGCATGGTTTAATGAGACACGTGGCTCCAATCCACAGACAAAATTCAATATCTACTATAAATTTTTGCCAAACATATATCCATATTTATTATTCCCTTCAGAACATTTTAGACATTAACAAGGATTCGAGGAGAAATGGACCCCTTGCCAACTTTAAGGCCAGTTGAAATAGAGAGGCCTGAAGTAAAGTTTAGACTGCACATCTATCGTGTTTAGCGATTTGGCACCACACTGTTTCTTGACTTCTGATGATAAATGGTCTATAAAGAGCTCACACATCTTCTTTAGCATCAAATATCTCTTCACAAGTAATATTTTAGTGAGTTGAATATAAATGAGCCAAAACCATGAATAATGATTCCTCTGTACTTACGAATGAAGGGGGAAAGTAGTTGTAGTTGGTAAAATGTGACCAGAAACTGCAGCTGTAGTTTTTGTTAAATGTTTGAAGAAGGCACTATTCGATTCAAGAAATCATCTAGTGACAGTGCCTCTTTTCTGCTGGACACTTTTGGGTTGGGCCAGTTACTCTTTAACCTCTGCCTCCCAGGTTCAAGTGATTCCCCTGCCTCAGCCTCCCGAGTAGCTGGAATTACAGGCCACCATGCCTGCCACCGTGCCCAGCTAATTTGTTTTCGTATTTTTAGTAGAGACAGGGTTTTGCCATGTTGGCCAGGCTGGTTTAGAACTCCTGACCTCAGTGATCGGCCCACCTTGGCCTCCCAAAGTTCTAAGATTACAGGCATGAGCGACCACACCCAGCCTGAAGTCACTGCCAACCCTAACACAGACTCAGAATTTCCATGCCAAATGCATTCTGAGCAAGGTAGAGTCAGTAGGAGATTTTAACACAGATAGAACCCTTCTCTCAACTGGTGTCTTCTCTGGAAAATATTTGCTGCCAGAGAAGTCAAGCCTCTCTCCCCAAGACTGTGCTCTCCTTCCTCTCCACTTCCTTTGTTATCTAGAAGAACATACTTCTTCCTCTGGCTATCCAAGTATCTTCCTGAAGGTCACTTCTCCTTTTGAGCAACTCACCCAGAGCTCTTCATGCGCTTACCATGTTGCTAACAGCTGCTAAGAAAATTGATGTTTTTTCATCTATATTATTCCGTTAGTTAAGCAGGAAGAAAGTCTGCTTAGGAGAAGCATGAGAAGTCAAATGGAAAGTCTGATTTCAGCCAAAAGGAGAAGGGTTCTTAGAGTTTCAGCATTTCTGAGGACCACTTAATAAGTCATAAGCAAAGCAGTGACACTAAAAAGAGTGTCATGTGAACATCCAGGTGCTAAGGTCAGCTTCCTGGGCTTGCGACCTATGTAGTCACACAGGGCACTGGGCTCAGAAGAGCCCTACACGTGGTTTAATGCTCTGCTCTCACCACTTTGAAATTCTTAACATTATTTGAACAAGGGGTCCTGCATCTTTATTTTGGAGTGGATCCCTCAAATTATGTAACCAGTCCTACAGGGGCAGACTGGTACCCAGCTCTAGCAAAACACCTGGTACAGTTAACTTTTTTAAAATAAATTGGTAAGAGGAAATTGAAAAGGGAAGATATCAGAATCCAGAGGCTTCTTGCAGATGTCTCAGTATTAGGTGAAGCCATGCAGAGTACTAATCAAAGTACAAAACTACGAGTCAGAAGATGTGGCTTCTAGACCCAAATTTTTCTCTACAACCAATGTCAACTTTCTGAAGTTTGCTTTCCTTACAGGTAAAGAAGTCCTCATTGGGGACTTGCCTAATAATACTAGAGTATACTCTTCCAGAAGAAAAAACTAAATGTGGGAGATATTGCAAAAGATATATACAGTCCCCAGTACTTTGGGAGGCTGAGGCAAGCGGATCACAAGGTCAGGAGTTTGAGACCAGCCTAGCCAACATAGTGAAACCCCGTCTGTACTAAAAATACAAAAAAAAAAAATTAACTGGGCATGGTGGCAGGCTTGGTGGCCTGTAATCCCAGCCACTTGGGAGGCTGAGGCAGGAGAATTGCTTGAACCCAGGAGGCGGAGGTTACAGTGAGCCCAGATCACACCACTGCACTCCAGCCTGGGTGACTGAGCAAGACCCTGTCTCAAAAAACAATAACAACAGCAACAAACAAACAAAAAACCTCAATGACTTCGTGAGATGAATGCCAACAAATGGGATTCTTCTGGTATTTCACCATATCCTGAACATGCCTGGCATATACCATTTTCCCACCACCCCTCTCAATCTACCCTTTCCCCAGCTATTCTTTCCTCTTTGTTCTTTGCTTATTTAAAATTCGTTCATCGTATCAGGCCGAATTCAAACTTTTTTTTCTTTAAGAAATCTTAAGAACCATCCTGATTCAAAATGAGCTTTTCTGCTATAAACGCATTTGACCGGTCACAAATCACTTGGCACTGTGGCTTATTGGCTTATTTCTCTTTCTAGATAGAATTTTTTATATGACTGTGTGTGATCTCCCCACTGAGGGAAGGGCTTGTCTTTTCCCCTTTCTACCTCACACCCAGCCCAGTATTGTGTCTATACATCAGAATGGATAGTGATCCTAAAGAGGAGACTTGATCAAGCTAGAGAAAACCTTAATGTCAAAGAAAATGAAAAAAAAAATGGAGCAGAAAATATTTAAGTTTTAGAGACAGGTTCTTGCAGTTTGGCAAATACTTCCATACAAATCTGTTGATATATGTTCTCTTCTGAAAAGTATTATTTTGACCAGGTATATTAGTAAGTCAAAAACTTTTTAATAAGCTTTTTGAAGAAGTGGCCAATATTCTAACCTTCCAGTAAGTGGTCATGGGACAAGTGCAATTGGGGGAACACACTGGAAATATCCAGGCTGTTCCATAACATTGCTGTTACTCATGCAGATTGAGAGTAATCACCAGGTCTTTGGAAAGAATTTGAGTCTGATATATTTACTTAGAACATATTCTATTACCATAGTCACAAAATAAACTCTATATTGTTTTCGTAATAGTGTATGATTCCAGTCTTTCCATTTAAATTATTTGCCACAATCATAATGTTCTATAGATACCGTTTATGCAGATAACTGATGGAGTACAAACTATGATTACTAAAGTCAATATTTTGATGCCTAGAATGGGCTCAGGCAGGTAAGCAGCACAACTTGGAGATTTTTGTCTTAAGGATGTTTATTTCCGTGTGAACATCCTTGATATAGTTTGGCTGTGTCCCCACCCAAATCTTATCTTGAATTGTAGCTCCCACAATTCCCACGTTTTGTGGGAGGTACTCAGTAGGAGATAACTGAATCATGGAGACAGTTTCCCTGATACTGTTCTCATGCTAGTGGATAAGTCTCACAAGATCTGATGGTTTTATAAGGGGAAACCCCTTTCATTTGGTTCTCATTCTCTCTTGCCTGCCATCATGTGAGACGTGCCTTTCACCTTCCACCCTGATTGTGAGACCTCCCCAGACACATGGAACTGCGAATTCGTTAGACCTCTTTTTCTTTATAAATTATCCAGTCTTGGGTATATCTTTATCAGCAGCAAAAGAACGGCCTAATACAATACTATGTAGAGTTTTGTTGAAAGGGGAGAGAGTTGGTATCAGGTGGCAAAAGAAAAAACCGACCCTGTTGAAGGAGTAACCCTCAAGTAGGAATACATTTTTGTTTTATCTACAAAGTTTATATTTCATTTCAGAGGATACTGATATCAGAGAAGTTAAAGATGGTATCCATGATAGTGATAGTGGGTAGGTGTTTCCCCATAGAAAACTCCAATAGCCTTTCCTGTATGAAGTCAGGTGGGTCAGGAGCAAAATGACCTGAGAAATGAATTGGTTGGGAATTTAGAAATTTCAGTAAGAAGTGCTTCACTTATTCAAACAGCATGCCACACTGTCTCCCCCACCCCTACCACCAAAGATACCTTTCAGATGGCAGCTCTTTTCCCTCAACACCTGCTTCAGTAGCATTATCTTAGAAAGTTATTTAGGTGCTTAGGTTTACAGACTTGGAAGCCTGACTGTGTGAAGCAATTGATAATCATCTGTCTCTAAGATTCATATTCATATTAGTTGAGCTTAGGGTTGACATACAAACATAGAATGCAAATTTATCTATTTATAGTGAAAGCTCTGTCTTAGAAATGAGAATACTCAAGTCCTCAGCACCAGCACATTCTCTCCCTATAGGTCATCCCATATAGGGAGCCCATTATAATCAGAAGACTTTCCAGGGTGGCATGAGAACATACTGTTAGTTTGATGAACTTCAGTGTTTCTTGGCAACAGGCTAAATTAGCTTGTTGTTTTTACCTCCACAAAAAGAAAGATCTTGACAACGGACTATGGTATTCTGTGTCTGGCTAGGCCTGTTTAAAATGCTTTGGTGAGCAGCTTACATGTAACTTTCTGACTCTCTTTTTAAATCTTCCATAACTTACCAGGCATACTTTGTATCAACATATTATTTCTTTAGATGTGTTAATGAACTCCATTCGATCCCAGTCAGATTTTGCAGGCTTAGTTCTTGAAGTGACCTTGCAAAATGGGATGACTTTTAAATAATTAATCTTATTTTCTTTTTCAGCTTCATCCATGATTAATTTTACCCTGTGGAAAATAAGGAGAAAATCCTAGTCATTTTCTAGGTAGTAGGAGTGTGGTGGCATTATGGAGGAGTTTAGTTGGGAGTGACACGATCTTCAGTAAGGACATTGGGAATTGGGAGAGAGATTTCCAGTTGCGGGAGAGATTTCCAATTGCAGGTGAAATCAGCTTGAGTTTGGAGTGGGAAAACTTGGAGAAGATCATTTGTGTCAATTCAGCTGGGATGGTGGTGAGATGTTGACCTGCTGGTGCAAAGATCCCATCTCTGTACACATTAGTGGCAAAACCCATGGCAGTGGACCTACAAATGAGTCCAGTGGCAAAATCAAATTAATGAGGGCTTTTCCTCGGTCAGGATAAGGTAGACTAAACCAGTGGACCCAAAGCTAAGAGAAGATGCAGGATACAGGAAATAAACCTGGTGATTCTTTCTGGAAAACACAGTCCTACCGTGACTGATGGAACAAGCAGAGAAAATGAAATTTTTATCTTTCTTTTTGTTGTCTAGTTTGTCCTTCTTTCTGATAGAAAGTAAAAACAATTGAGCATGGAAATACATATTTTTAAAGGTTTAACAGCTTAACTAGTAGTCATGATCATATTTTTATTTTCGTTTCATTGTCTTGCTCTGACTGAGCATTAGGACAAAAATTAGTTGATTTCACAAAGTGGCCTATGCCACCACCAACCCCCACCCCAAAGCAACAACAAAAACAAAATTTTTTTCGTAGGGTTATGCCACTGGTTTTGAATAGAGTTCATTAGCAAATCTACACTTTGTCTTACAGTCATATTTAACCATTGCCTTGTAAATTAAAACCAAGTCATTATTAAATTCTTAGAAAAAAGATATAAACCAGTTGCTTAGTTAATAGTTCTCCCTTTCCTTCCCAAGATAAAAAAGAAAAACCAAACATTTTTATATTGCTATAAATTGCACCAGTGCATCCCTTTTGATGATGTTGTGTTGCATAATATGTAACTACAGAAACTAATTTTGCAAACATTCAAGAATGGGATATTTGCAAATAGCTCTGTTCTGGATATTAAGCACAAAGTGAATTAAGTTATTGAATTCCATTTAAGCAGCATTAACCTTGTTTTAAGCCTTTTACTTTCATTAGTCCACCCTTCTTTTCCCACTTGGCTGTTTGTAGTACATATTGATTCTCAAGGTGGTACTTTAGAAAAGTAAGAGATGGTGGTGAAATTACTTGGATAATGAAAACCACAATGACATTGAAGGCTACATTAGAGTCTGTTTGTTATACAAGTCAGGCTCATGCTGTAGATCTAAGCTGTGGATCTAGTTTAAAAATACTAATTTTATAAAAGACTCTCTCAGTTAAATGAATGAGTGGCCTTTGGTGTGCTCCAAGAATGGATTTTCCTGTTTTATATAAAATTGTATAATATGTTGTTGGGTGGTTTGTTGTTTTTATTTTGATGAACCTGCTTTAAATATGAAAAGTGTAAGTACTGTCACTTCTGTTATAATATGACAAATGTGTTCCTATAAGTCACACTGTTGTGGAAAATTACATAACATAAAAGGGCTTGTGAGAAAAATGGGGTAATGGGTATAATACCACCAAACTAAGTCACCGACACATAAATAAGATAGGAACCTACTAAAACAAGTAGCACAGTCTTACATATGTTAAGTGGTTAGGAAATAAATACTAGAACAAATGTAGCCTTTTATCTTGAAAAAGACTTGAAGTTTGGTTGTAGAAGAGTTGCAGCTTGGCAGTTATTGTGAAGTAGAGGAAGGACAGTTATTTTCAAGTCATGGGAAAGTTGTAACACCAGAAGGGTATGGCTCATAACACACGAGTAAACTGAGATAATTGGCAAATTCTTGGTGTTCATATGTTTTGTACATTCCTTTGAGGCTCAATTTTAGCAGAGTGCCATTTTCTGCATTCACCTGATGTTCCTTAAAGATGAAATAGCTATACATAACTGTGAAATGTGAAATTAATGTTATGCTCACAGTTTTTGCTAATATATTAATGGTGTAGAAACAAATTTGCATATCAAAATATGCATCCAAAACAAAACTGACTACATCTTATTCCAAATCATCATTGGCATCATCATCATCATCATCATCATCACTATGATTATTTAACATTTCCATGAGTTGATTTTAAAATAACTTCTTGGACATAAGTTTTATCTGTAAGAATGTTTTATTGAAACAAATTTTAATAACAATTCTGGGAAATAATTATCTTCCAGAATAATGTGAAAATCTATTATCACAATTAGAGAATAAATCCAGAAGATGATATTTGGCACCTATGAAGCTTTTATTTTTGGCTTGCAGACTCTCATTCGGAGAGTAGGGATTATCTTGTTACTTCTCTCAGTTCTAGGTAAACAAAAGGTGCCTAATACAAGCACATTACCCTGACTTGACTTAACTCAGAGGAAATGAAAAGTTCCAGCCAAGTAAGGTTACCTCAGACAAAAATCAGTTACCCTTTTTGAAGTCCTTTCCAAAATCAATGGTGATTTATTTCAGTGACCTCCCTTAAAGC
Source organism: Colobus angolensis palliatus (assembly GCF_000951035.1). Lineage (NCBI taxonomy): Eukaryota > Metazoa > Chordata > Mammalia > Primates > Cercopithecidae > Colobus > Colobus angolensis. The sequence goes on along the minus strand of NW_012115888.1, from coordinate 2,142,588 downwards.
GTACATATATGTTTGCACAGAATCAGTGTATTAATCTGTTCTCATGCTGCTATGAAGAAATATCGGAGACTGTGTAATTTATAAAGAAAAGAGGTTTAATTGACTCACAGTTCTGCATGGCTGGAGATGCCTCAGGAAACTTACAGTCATGGCAGAAGGCATCTCTTCACAGGGTGGCAGGAGAGAGAATGAGTGCTGAGCAAAGGGGGAAACCCCTTATAAAACCATCGGATCTTGTGAGAACTCACTCACTGTTACAAAAACGGCATGGGGAAAACTTCCCCCATGATTCAATTATCTCCGCCTGGTCCCTCCCTCAACGGGGGATTATTACAATTCAAGGTGAGATCTGGTTGGGGACGCAGAGTCAAACCATATCCATCAGGGATAGGCATCCATGTGTGAGGGCAGTAGACAGAATCCAAGGGGCAAATACATGCTGTGCATTAAGAAAAGATTAGTACCTTTGACTGTTTATCTGGATTTTGCTAGTAGGTTTTTTTTTTTTTCTGCAACAGTAAAACCCCCCAAGCTCTGAGGAGTAGCACTGACATACCCACTCCATTTATGGTCCCTGAATGCTCTTTGACCCTTTTGAGGAACCAGGAGATACTTAGTTTCTAAAATATGATTTGAGAACATCCACTCTTAAACCACAATTTATTGAATTATCTGTAAAAGTAATTGACTTAATTCTAACGATGACTCGCTCAGAACTTTACTGCGGAAGGGAGCCTGGATATTTTAGTCCATTTCCTTTTCTCCCCACTCTGATTTCTTAAGAAAAAAGTAATAGAGTAACTACTGCAGAACAATTCCTTTGGGAATAGTAACACATCTGCATTACGTATTGCTAGAAATTATGAGGGGATGACAATGATTTGAATGATTTGCAGGTTTCTTGATAGCTTTCTGCAAAATTAGACCAGGAAGGAGTGAGTTTGTAGGAAGCTGAGGTTGGTGGAGGCCGTGAACGATAAGCTTGAGGAGCATATTAATTGACTTAACTCACATGTGACCTTGATTATCAGTACCTATTATTTGGAATGCAGAAATTCAAGAATACTACTAAATCAGTTCAACACCAATCTCCAAAGGTCCCATTGGCTTAAATTCAACCTGAGACTCAGCAAAAAAGAAACCCAAATCATGGGTATTGTATAAACTCTGTTTTACTATTAAAAATATAAACTGAAAAACTGATTTTATACACCATTAAGCTGCTGTTAAATTTATCTTCAATGATTTATCAATTTGTAATGACACTGGGAAAAAGAGAGATTACACTGTGATGGAATCTTATATTCTCTAAATAAGCCCTTCAGTTACAAAACAAACACATATTATATAATCACATAAAATAAAAATATAATATTATGGAAAGATAAATATTAAGCTGTTATTTTAATTTATTTGTAAAGTTAACAAAATTAAAAACATTAAACTTATACTCAAATATTTGATACTACAAAATTTTATACTCTTTTTCTCAAAAGGGAAGATGGCATAAAACATAAGTAAAAATTAATATATAAGAATGCTCCTGTTCTTGAATTAACTAACCCACTGCCAAATAAAGGCAATGGTATAAAATGTATTGCAATGCCTGCCCCAGGAATCTGATGTGGGATACCAGGAGAATGTTCTATGAGACCTCCCAACTGGACTTCGTAAAACAGCTTTTATTATTCAGGATTGGCATTACAAGTCTATTACTTAAACTCATATTGAGGAGTCAGGAGAAAGGAGTCGCAGACATGAGCTGTCAGGGCTATGGGTCTCGCTGTGTGGAGACAGGTTGTGGAGAGGGAAAATGAAGCTGATATGCACAAAGATGCAGAAATAAGGAGCAGGGAGAATCTCATGAAGTCCAAGTCCGCAGAATTCCCACCTGTACCCTAATCCCACTCCGGGCTTCTTCTTGTAAGTGCTCCATTAATTCCCGGGATCAATGTATTTCTCTTTTTGCTCAAGCTGCCTAGAATTTTTTCTTTTTTTTTTTTTGCCAGGGACAATCACGCCACTCTAAGTACCTTTCCGTTCATCCCATAATGAGGGTTTTTTGTGGTTCTGCAACCTCGATCTTCCTTCCCAAACTTGCACACGTTCTTTCAGCACTCATCTGAGTGATTCATCTGATGCTACCATTTTAAATGGGCTGCATTCCCATTTAAAGTAGACACCATGTCATAGAAAACGCTGCGTACTTGAGTGGCAGAAATTAAAATTGCTAGCTAGTGAGCAAAAATGAATACTAATTCTAGCTGCTCCCGAGTCCAGAGAGGGGCACACTCCATCTCAGTGAAGTAGCTCCCTCTGAGATTCCTCATCCGTGGAGCTTTTCAGTGAATCAAGAGAGTATGTCCAGGCTAGCCTACTTAGGCAAGGTCGAGGCAAGAGGAAGCTAAATGGCTCTTCCTGAAAAGAGAAGACAGGAATTTTTAAAGTGGATGAGTCACACTAATGCCACATGGGTTGAGCAGCATGTCTATGTGTAACACAACAACTAACTGGGTGACTGTGTAGAGAAAAAGCTCCCTTATTTCCAGAGATTCTTCCTGGTTTCTGAGTAACTGAAGTTTCTGGTTAATAGGAACTTCTGTTTAGGGTTGGAAAATTCAGCTCCTTTGTGTTAGTTTTGGCACTTCCATGAGATTCAGGAGTCAAGCTTTTCTGGGTAAAATGGAAAAGGTTTTACACTGACTCATCTTGGCTGAGGGCTATCCTGGACTCCAAGGCTCTGCTTTGTGGCGGCAACACAGCAAGAGCATCACTCCTTCAGGGATGATCTTATTACTTTTTGAAAATGGTTTCAGTTCATATTTATTACCTATCTTATTGATAACCAGCCTTTTAACTTGATTGGTTATTCTTAGTAAACTTCAGCTTATTTAGCTTCTGCTTTCATATTAGAATTTTAGTTTGGTAACTTTCATGAATTTAAGAAACTTAAATTTTAAACAAAGGAAACTAGTACATATTTCCAGAATGGTTCCTTGTAACAATAAGTGACATTTATTTAATTTTTATACAGTGGATTAAGTTTTTGGCTGAGGGACCATTATGTCTTCTTTTATTTTTTTCCTATGATGGGTTATTACTAAAAGTTAATTTGTGTTTTAATTTAATTCTTCAGTGTACCTTTTGCCTGTGAATAATGCCATTTGAGTGAATTTTACATTAGTTTAAAAAAATTCTGATGATGGTCTGTAAATCCAGGCTTCAGGGGGGAAAAAAGAGCATCTCTTATTATAATAAGGGAGGGAGAAAGAACAGGAAGAGGGTATACTGTTTTACAGGGCAAGGAGAGACAATGGCTGGGGATGGAAAAAAGAGATGGTTAGATGGAGATTTGTGTGTGTGTGTGTGTGTGTGTGTGTGTGTGTGTGTAATCCTAGGGATCTGTTGAAGTGAACCTTCAATAATCCTGCACAAATCATCATATTCTCTGTGCAACTGAATTTCTTACAGAGGCTGGTGAATGGGGTTAAATTCTGAGTTGAGATTGCACGGAGGTTAACAAAAAACGAAGCTTAGCAGCAAGGATTATTTTAAATTTCTTTTAATGAGAAAAACTATACTTTCAATACACAAAAGTAAACTGTTCAAATTATATTTTATTTAATTCAGAAACCTGGCTCTAAGTAGTATGGTGTCTGAATAGATAACATTAATAGAAGCATAGTCTGGTCATAAAAATTAATTAAAAGCAATCAAATTGATATTGTTCAGCAAGTTGGAGGGAAACTGACTTTTAACACTGCAGTAACGTCTAAAAATCCCCATCTCAGTTCCTTTCTCTACCGATATCTCTCCCGTGCTCTGCTAAGAAACCAATCTCCCCATCCTTCCCTCTGTAACCCCAAACAAACTCCAGTCCAGTCCCAAACTCCAATCCCAACCCAAACCTTCTCCAAACCCAGTAAATAGCAACATAGGTCTACTGAACATCTACAGTCTGTGAACACTCATTTTGATTGATGAGGATACATCTGTGGATAAAACAGACAAGCAGTTCTAGTTCTCATGATCCTCTGCCCTTCACCCTGTGGAAAAAGTAGGCAATAAAAAGGCAGATGATAAGCAAAATATGTAAACGTCAGATGCTTATAAATGATAAGAACGGACAGAGAGTCTATGATGTCTGCTGGAGGAGGTGGTTGCTAGTGAAGTCTTCCCTGAGGAGGGGATTTTTAGTAGAAACATGAAGAAAGTGAGGAAGCAAGCCATGCAGGCATACAAGGAAGAGCATTCCAGGCTGAGGGAATGGCAAGAACCTACAACTTGTGTTTGGAGAAATTCTGGCATCTTCAAGGCTGACAAAAGGGGATTGTCTGATTGAAGGACAAGGTACAAGGAATAAGTTAGTAGGGGAAAGGGCCAGAGAATGTGTATGATTATACACATAATAGAAAGGCTTCTCCCTTTATTCTGCATAAGATGGAGGCATTTGAGAATTTCTGAGTGAAAGAGTTCCATGATCTGATCGTGTTCTACAAGCTCTGAATTGAGAAGAGACTGAAGGGAGGCAAATGCAGAGGCAGAAAACTCCATAAGGAGATGCGTATCATAATTCAGAAGACAATCAGTGATGTTTTGGATCAGAGAGTTAAGGTAATGGAAGGGATGTGAAATAGAAGAATCCTGAATACATGTTGAAGATAGTATCAATGAGATTTTTTTTTTTTTTTTTTTTTTTTTGAGACAGGGTATTGCTCTGTTGCCCAGGCAGGAGTGCAGTGGCATGATCATGGCTCCCTGCAGCTTCATCCTGCTGGGCTTAAGCAATCCTCCCCCCTCAGCCTCCCAAGTAGCTGGAACTACAGGTGCATGTGTTATCTCATTCGGCTAATTTTTTAAAAAATTTTCTTTGTAGAGATGAGATCTCACTATATTGTGCAGGCTAATCTCAAACTCCTGAGTTCAAGTGATCCTCCCACATCTGCCTCCCAAAGTTCTAGGATTGTAGGCATGAGCTACTGCACTCAGCTGGGATTGCTTTAAGATAGACTATGTGAAATGGATAAAGTAAGAGTGGAGTAGCTGTTATTGATGAGAGCAAAGGCTGAGGGTGAGTTGGTTTGAGAAGGAAAACCAGGAGATCAGCTATGAATGTATTAAGTATGAGATGCCCCCTATATACTCAAATGGAGAGGTCAGGTATGTAACTGGATATATAAGTTTGGGTCTGGATTTTGGAGACAAGTCTGAGCAGGAGATTTTAACATGGGACTCACCAGAATGTAGGTGGTGTTTTATGCCGTGGGACTGGCTGAGCTCCCTAAGGGAGTGAGTGAAGACAGCACAGGGAAGAGATACAAAGACTGCGGCTCAGAAATGCCAACATTAAGACATGGGGTGAAGAAAAGGAGCACAAAGGAGACAAGAAGGGGCAGCCGGAGAGATGGAAAACAGTGTAAGTTTACTGATCTGGAGGCCCAGGGAGGAAAGTGCTTCCAGGACTGAGGTGTAATCAGCTGGGTTGATGCTTTTGGTAGGTAGAGTCTGATGAGGACTGAAAAATCATCATTGGAGTTAGTGATATGGAGACCATTAGTAACCTTGAGAAGAGCAGTTTCAATGAGTGATAGAGACACATTATGATTGGAGAGGGTTTGTTAGAAAAGAAGGACAAAAATTGGAGACGGTGAGTTATAAAAGGACATTTTGAAAGAGTTTTGCTATTGAGGAAAAGAGAGAAAGGGAGTGATAGCTAGAAAGGAAAGCAGAGCCAGGAGAGAGTTTTATGCTCTGTTCATTCACTCCAGTCTGGGAGAAATGTGCATAGGCTAACAGTTTTCATCCAGTAAAGAGGGGAAAATGACCCTGAAGAAAGAGGGAGAATTGCCAGTCACCTTGAGTGACTTTGAGTGGACATGAAAGGCTAGAACTAGAGCACAGGCCAAGAAGAGCTGATAGAACACAGGATGGGGGGATGTTGAATACTTTCCCTTGAATATCTTTTTTGAGCCTTGAAAATCATCTGTATTTGTAACTAGGATGATTGATGATTATAGTTCAATAAAATAATCCTATGTCTCTCATTTGTCTGCAGTGTGAACAACCAATTGAAAACTGAGAAAAATCTGTATAATCACCACTTATTTAGATAATGCAATGTCCATTGGTAACGTCACTCTTTTCCATTAATGAATTGCCTAATTGTTTTCCCTATTGGAAGGACACAGTATGAACTTGAAGGCTCATACAGGCCCCCAGATAGTCTGGTACCATAGTAAGGAGTGCATTTGTTCTACATTAGACATTTGTTTGAGGTTTTCTGAGAAGGCCATTACTAAATAGGAAAGGTTTGGCAGGGGTAGGGGTGGGGTGGTGAGAGAACGAGAACTTTAGATTCTTTAGGGAAAGTTAAGGATGGAGTTTTGAAACTACCAAGGAGTTAGGAGATCCTCAAAATATGTCAACTCATATGAAGAACAGGCACATGATTTTGATAGTAATCACATGCTAAATGTTCTAGATCGGGATTATTATTGGTTATTGGTGACAACTGATGAAGATTTGATTTGCAATATCTAACCACTAAATGAAGACTGCTTAATGAGTTAAGCTAATGAATTTGTATTTGACTTAAAAGCCACAGTTATTTTAAAATTTTACATAGTACATATAAAATATTACACTCATATAATGCATGTTATATATAATATGTGTGTATAAAATGTGTAAATAAATTAAAAAATATATATCCCAATAATAAGTGACAATAGCCTCTTGGTAATTAGGTTTTCAGTAAAATATTTTCCTCTGTAGCAATGTTATTTCTAAGCCAGAATCCTTGCAATGAAAGGCAATGAATTTGGAAAACAGAGTCTCATTCCCTAACCTGGGAGAATGATTCAGGATTCCCCACTTGTGTGGGGCTCTTCCAAGGCTCTGTTCCTGCTTTTAAAATCACAGTTTTGTGTTTTTTATTTTGAAGAGAGTCTTCAAAGTGATTAACCCAGGACTGAAAAAACCTGAGTCTACCCCGCCTCAGAATGCTTTCAGCACAAAATCATTTAGTGTGTATGATAATTGCATAATCTCACTGTAGTCTGGTATAATATCAAACCCCAAACTCATCCTGTATTCTCTGCCAGAGGGTTTCCAAATCAAGTCCTGAAGGTTTCCAGGGGGCACTGCTGGCTTCTGTTGTCTTTGTTCCCTTCCCCCTCTGGATAGCTTCTGTCCTTGATGTGTCTAAGGCTGGGCTCAGGGGACAGTCACAAGTGGTAGGTGCACAGCGATCTGGTGTGGGTGGCTGCTGGACACAGCAAATAGTCCCACATGGCCTCCTTTTCTCTTAGACAAGGCCTTGGTGGACTCTTTGGTGCCACTTCCTCCTGGCTGCTTCCCATCTGATGGGGACAGTATCTTTCCTGGGCTGGCCACTCGTGACTCTGACACCTCCGCTCCTGGGTTCCCATGGCCACTCTTTTGTTGGAGTCCATTTGCCTTTCCAGGGAGACCTCTTCATGGGATCGGTGTTAAGGTTTTCCTCTAACAGATCTCATGTTTGAACTTTGACAAGACTCCCTGGGATCAAAATGCAGCTTGACTCAGTGCATACTGTCTTTTTTCTGGATCTCAATTTCCTTAAGTCTCTGTAAGTCACTTTCTCTTGGCTTCAGGTTGAGGGGAAGGGCCATCTCCCCTTCCTTGGGGATGTGTGTGGGTAGCAATATGGCTCACTAGCAACTCATACTGCAGAAGTGTTAGTTCTTCAGTCTTTTTTTTAGGCTGAGGTCAGCAACTGGTTAATGCTGGAAAGACCAACTTGGGACTAGTTTCTGCAATCTTTTTGAAAATCCTGAAGGAATGGTTTAGACTAGCATCTCTCTTCAAAATAGAGATGGACTTGGAGCTGTTTTGTGCTTCACTTTAGAGGGATCACATTGAAGCAGGAAGAGTGGCATTTAATAACACATTACAGCCCCAAACTGGAGAATCCAGGAAAATGGAGATGAAACAAGTCTACAGGAATAGTTTGGCAAATGGAACCACAGATAAAAATGGTAGGAAATTCCTGTGGGGTGAGACACTGGCTACTCAAGTCTGTATGGACAGCTTGGGGCAATGTGGTCAGAATAAGACTTTTCCATTTCTGACTTGGTGGATCAGGCACATCTTTCCTTAAAGTGGTCTATACTTTCTTTTTCTCATCTAGGTTTTGAACTGTAGGTGTAATACTTAAAGAGAAAGAGGGTATGGTATGGAAATGTAAAATTTAAGAACCAGTGAATACTTTTTCACATTTGCAAACGGGTCCACAACAAGAAGCATCTACCTCGGCTCCCTGCAATTTTATACTCTGATATTTCCTTTGTCTCATGGATCCAATTCTACAACAAAATCCTCAGGCCTCTGTCATAGCCTGGAATCATTTATAATTCAGATACCCAGGGGGTAAACTTCTAGCCTAAGCTGGTCCTCATGAAGAAATATAACTTTATTCCTTTCTCTATATTGCGCTTGAAATGGAAATGAAAATTCTTAGTTTAAAAGATTCTACTGGGTCATCAGGATAAAATGATCACAATGGCAAACTCTTGTAAAACACACGATCCCTGGTTATCTGTATCTTAATGGTGGCATTGATTTGAGAATTCTCTTGAATTTCAGGTATGGACTTGCTTGGGAAGCAGGACAACAAAGCCCTCACATTCGTAAATAGTGGGTGCATTCATGCACTGGTCTGCCAGAAAACCTACATTAAAATAAATAATTTGCTAGAAACTTTTCAGGTTGGCCTGGCTTGACATGGAGTCATTAAGTTTTCAGATATGCATAAAAACCATAGGAAAAACTATCAAAAGCAATTTAAAAGAGCATATTTTAATAATTTGTGTCAAGGATGGAAAATATAATAATTAGAAACATTAAGTTCCTCAGGGTGTCTTAATTTGCTTTGGGATATTATCCTCTCACATTTGGCCTCAATATGCATGCAATTTTCATGTTTGCAGAAATTTCAATGCATTTCCATTATCCATTTTTTGATGGGGGTGAACATGAATTAAGTAATCTATACTTATCTTAATGTTTAGTTGTCATCAGTTCACGCCTAAGAGGACAAAGCCGTAGAAATGTGTACATGGTCATGGCAAAAACAAACAAACAAACAAACAAAACCAAAAAAATTTTGGTTGGAGGTCACTTGCCCCTTTCTTTTCCTATGTGTTAAGTGGCTGTGTAAATACAATAGACTTATTTGCTTTATAGCATGTGGTCATGTGGCATCTTAGTATGGCTAATTGAGGTGGAATTCTTACAGACTACTTTTTAAGCTTTGTCTTTGTATCTCTTGGAATTAAAAACCTATTTAAATGAAGGAAACATGCAACATGAAATGTTTTTCACCTGAGAGTGGTAATTGTTCAACTATGCCTAGTATTTTCTGTATCTGCAGCTGCCTCTGTATAATTGTATAAGATAGGAGTTAGCTAATAGGGGATCATTAAGTATGACCTTCTTTTCCAGAAATTCAAGTCATTTTCACCCTTCAGTGATTGTTAATGTTAGTGAAGCTGTTTCTCACTTGTATGGCCAATTTCAACTCATCTCAAACTTCCAGACACTCCACTGATAATGCAAATAACTGAATGCGCTCAGTATAAATCTGGTATTTACGTCAGAATTTTCTGTTTCATGTGAGCCTTGCAATAAACTATTACAACACACTGAAGACTTCTTTCTTGGATACATAATCAGTAGTCATGAGATCTATTATTTAAGTTAATATGTGTTTTTATTTCTATAAAGATGCATTTATAAATAATTAATTAATTAATTATTATTTTTTTCCCCAGAAGAAGTCTCACTCTTTCGCCCAGACTAGAGTGCAGTGGTGTGATATCAGCTCACTGCAACCTCTGCCTCCTGGGTTCAGCCTCAGGTTCAAGCAATTCTGCCTCAGCCTCCCGAGTAGCTGGGACTCAGGTGCACGACACCACGCCTGGCTAATTTTTGTATTTTTAGTAGAGATGAGGTTTCACCATGTTGGCCAGGCTGGTCTCGAACTCCTGGCCTCAAGTGATTCGCCAGCTTTGACCTCCCAAAGTGCTGGGATTACAGGCACAAGCCACCGTGCCCGGCCTACAAATCACATTTTTAGACTTGAAACTGTGTTATTAAATCAGTTGTCAGTACTAGTGTAATTGATAATCTGTTCTGTTAGCTAATGTTATGCTCTAGTTTTAAAATTTCAGTAGCTCTCACAACATGCTTCCTTTGGTATGAGGTTTTATTAAAATTTATGCATGGATATGTATTACACAACATTGAGGTCTCCACAGAACAGACCCTGAAGTGAAGTTCTGTGTGCATCAGTTGATTGAGGGGTTAAAGAAGTAGAACTAGGCAGAGAGAGAGAGAAGTTACAGGGCAGAGCAGTTGTCCCGGAAACCTTAGCAGAGCCCTCATGGAGTGCTGGAGCTGGGATGTCCAAGTAGAATTGTCCCAGATGGAAGCAAGTGGGCTGGGTCCACATGCCCCTGCATTGAACAGTCATTTCTTACAGACTTTCACTGGGGAAGGGCTGTGATCTTGGACCAGGTACATCTGTTCAGACAAAGGCAATTCCTGGAGAGAGATTCAGTTGAGAAGCCTTTATCTACCAATGCCCTAAGGAGGTGGAAGAATGACTGCTTCAGACCTGAAGAGGGTAGATCTGGGCAGACCACCCCTGCAGCTACTATAAGGGCTTACCAAGAGTGGGTGGATCCCAAGAATAACAAGTGTGAGAAACTTCACTAGCTTACTCTGTGCTGGGGTCTATGCTGTCTTAATATGCCATTCCAAGGTTATCAGAAAGTGTCTCATTCATATTTATATGAGCTTACTCTAATGTGGGTTAATTCCAGAGAGTAGCCTTCGTTAAGCTGAGTCAGTGGTGAAATGAAAATAGGAAGTAAAGACTGCTAAATGTTTGCAACAGGATTTTTCCCAGGTCTCAGGCTAGAAAAGGGCGATTGTTCAGCGGTTCATGTATTCATTACAAGCATCCGCTGAGTTTCTATAAGGTTCCAGGCACTGCAAAGACTATGACACAGAAACAAACATCCTGTCTCCACTTCTATGAACTTCTGCAGGAGGAAAAAGACAAGTCAATAGTCATTACCTAGCATGACACTTGGGACGAGCAGTAAGAGAAAGGACAGATGATCTAGGAGGAATGACCCCCTGGTGTGCTAGTGCTGGCTCATACTGGTTCACCAGAGCCAGTTCAATTTTCAGAAACGTTGTCACCTTGTTTCTAAACACGGACATTGTTAAAAATCAAATGATATGAACTTATCATTAAATTGTATTGAAAACAAGGTTAATGCATACTAAAAACTCATTACTTCCTAATTATTTCACTATTATTTATGCTCTTAAGCTTTGTTCTATTGTGCCTGACTGACAGAAATATCATATAATGGTGTGCAACTGTGCATAGATTCCCATTTCTGTGTTCAGTGATAATACCCTGAAAGCTTGGAATTGATCACTACGGGAGCATTTATACCACGGAAATGGGCAAATGTTTCCTCTCTAACTTCACTCCTGAAAGGTTTGATTTATTGTTTTGTTGACTATCTAGACTTAAGAAAGTGATGGGGAGAATGCCAGTAACATGGATGAAACTTAGACATGTAATTTCTGTAGCCATTACATTGTGAATGACAAAAAAAATTGAGAAAATATTTATGCCCCTATTTGCAAATTATCTAATTCAGCAAAAGAATTCCTTATGCCATTGATATATGAATATGCTTTTCATATACATCTTCATTTTTTTCACTTGCTTTACTCATTAATGTAAATGAGAATATGAATATTAATTTTTATGTCAGAGCTATAGGATTTTGTCAATGATATGAGAAACTTCTGAATTGGAAAATAATCAAGTATTTATTCAGTCTAACTTTGTGAAATTATAGCTGACTTGCAGTCATAGTTTGGGTGAATATACTAGAGTTCAGAAAATCAAGGTAAGAATTTTGTGAGAATCAATTGGCTATTTATAATGAAGAGTAATATATATTTTATTATTTTTGTGAATTGCTTGCTACACATTCCATTTTCATCTGTTAAAATTATAATAAAATAAATAAAGCAAAATTTTGTGCATATGTACACCCATGCATTTTTTTCCGCTAGAGAGCAGGTTGTTAAAACTTTATCAGCATACAACTGAGTAAAGCAGAGCTAATATGAAACTTTGACCAGTTACCCTATAGGCACACGGAGGGGACGGGGTCATATAACTCGTTCTGAAAGGATTGAGTGAGGGGAAGCAGGAAGAGAAAAGGGAAGTCTGTGCTTACATCACCACTAGACTTCTGGTTCCTCCTCTTTCTCCTACATTGCGTTCTGCTTTACAGCAGACCAAGAAGGTACAACTCCTAGGCTCTCTTTCATTCTGGCATTAGTATTTCTTTTGACGACTGTACCAAATGTTGTCTGGTCTAAATGAAGGTACCTAGATGCAGCACTTCTTTTTTTTGTTTTTGAGACGGAGTCTCGCTCTGTCGCCCAGGCTGGAGTGCAGTGGCCGGATCTCAGCTCACTCACTGCAAGCTCCGCCTCCCGGGTTCACGCCATTCTCCTGCCTCAGCCTCCCGAGTAGCTGGGACTACAGGCGCCCGCCACCTCGCCCGGCTAGTTTTTTGTATTTTTAGTAGAGACGGGGTTTCACCGTGTTAGCCAGGATGGTCTCGATCTCCTGACCTCGTGATCCGCCCGTCTCGGCCTCCCAAAGTGCTGGGATTACAGGCTTGAGCCACCGCGCCCGGCCGATGCAGCACTTCTTAATAGCTGTTCGCATTTCTGCCACAAACACATTTTTTTTTTGACAACCCGTTAGCACCGTTGAAATTATGTGCTTTCCTTCATGAGATATTTCTGGGCAGTTTGGCTCTATGTGGATTTGCTCCATAGCACTCACTACAGGACCATTCCCTGAGCTTTTGTTTTTTTTTTGTTTTTGTTTTTTTTTGGAAAACTAAGACCTTCCCCTCACCATTGGGAAGCACCATCCATCCATTATCCCAAAATGGCAAGGCCACTTCCTGTAGGTTCTGGTTTCCATATTGGGTGTGATGGGGCTCAGCTCCTTCCGGAAAGCATGACGGAATGCTTTGCTTGGCCCACCATAAGACAGCATCTATTTAGATAAGTTTCTGCTTTCCACCCTCCTCAGGTCATTTCTACCCAGGTCCCAGGTCTTAGACCTGCTTCCTTCATGTATATTTTGCTATTTTCCTCATATGGATATGCTATATTTAATCTTTATAGAATTCATAAGATTGAGTATATGGCAAATTAGAAATATGTTTGATTTTTAAGTTTACAGTGTTGTTTTTCCATTCACAACCATTTAAAAAATTCTTTGTGTCTTTTTAAGGGCAATTTTCAGAAATGATTTTTTAAAGACAACACAATATTATTATGGCAAAAAGTTTATTGCATAGTACACTCCTCTCCCTAGACTTTAAACTCCTTAAGGGAAGAAAGTAAATTTCATCTCATTATCCTGTAGGACTAGACCAGTGTCTGTCATATACCTGGATGAATGCATAAATGGATATTTTAAAATCATTTATTTAAAACATGGTTATATACTTGAAATTCTAAACATTTTTTTCTTTGTGTGTGATGAATATATCCTGAATCAAATTACTGTGAACAGATGTCAATGGAGTGGTTTTAAAGATGTATTGATGCTAGCAAGGCCACTGCAAGTTCAGTCTTCTCTGTCTTTCTCTCTGATAGCCATCCCAAGTCCACACATTAAAAAAACTATTCATCCATTTATCTATCTATCTATCTATCATCATCATCATCATCTATTATCTATCTATCTATCTATCATCATCATCTATTATCTATCTATCTATCTATCTATCTATCTATCTATCTATCTATCTATCTATCTATCTATCTAATCTATCTATTTTTCCACCAGGTTAGTCAACCAGTCACTTATTCTGTCAATATTCAGTTGTATACTTGTTATATAATGGTGAGCAAGGTAGGCATGGCCCTGCTTTCATGTGGAGAAGAGAATATTAAGCCCATCACTTAAAATGTGATAAGTACTGTGATAGAAAAAAATACATCTCTCATACGTCTCAGCATAGAATCTGTCATGTGAGAAATGAAAGAAAGAATTGCGGTATTTCTAGAGCTTGGATTACCAAGCAGGGAGTAAGGAATGATGAGGATGCCAGTACCAGTAGGGGTTAGAATTTGAAAGGCTCCATAAAGTGGTGAGAGTTTAAAGTTCTCATCTTGGCCGAAGAATAGAGAATGGGTGGCGAGGTGCAAATCTGGGGCAAGAGTAGGGACTGGGAAGCCAGTTAAGAAGATGCTGCAGGAAAGAGGAAAAGGGTGATCACCTGACCTCAGGTAGTGGCTGTGAGGTTGTGAAAAATGGCATCATTCAAGTAAACGCTCTTAGTTACAAGGAACTGGCAGAACATGAAAGGATCAGAATGAATAAATCTTGGCAATCAGGAGACACAGGTAAATCATCTGTCTCTAAGTTTCTCTGTTGCTTCATCTTTGAAAAAGTGATAATTTTTGATCATTTCATTTTGAGAGCTATTTAGTCTTTCCTTTTAGCAAAATCAATTAACCTTTGCTATAGATAAGGAGACAGAAGAAATGAACAAGATAATTTAAACAGAAGAGATACTTATTCTGGCATTTTGTAAATTTGTTATTTAACTTCAGGGCAAAATCAAAATAAGATGCCAAGTTGCACTTAATGTACATGCTTGTCTCTGAGGCTGTAAACGTAGCACGACTGGACAAACCACGTGTGGAACCAGAGTCTGCTGTGGTCTTTCTTGAAGGGAATAAAGACCATGAATAAGGATAGGAAATCTGGAAGGATATTTCTAGTCTGGAGATTGTGTGCCCTTGACTAAAAAAAAGCATTAAGCATTAGGGACATTAATTTAGAAGAAGAAAAATATAGTAAACAGTAATTGTTGCATAAAGACATGACATTATTGGTTTTTAAAAGCCCATTCAAAGTTTAAAAAATCTTAGCTATATTCCTATAATTTTTTAGTGCCACATAGTGTGAGGCTTTAAGGATCTGTATGAGTAAATGTCATTTTTATTCAACATTTGAGCATAATTAGTGAAGGTTTTTTTTGGTGTGGATGATTTGCTCATGTTATCACTGTTGGTTGTTGTTTTTGTAAATTTCTAATTGTCCATTTTTAAAGATAATTTTATTTACTTAAAGATGAAGAGGAACTTTGATTGTATGAGATTGCCTGCAGTGGCCTTAATAATCAAAGAGATGGTTTAGTTCTTTTGGAAAAGAAAATGTGACCCTAGGATTATGCCCTTGAGAGATGATACTTCCATTCAAATTGGGATTCACAGAGTAATTGCAGCCTGTGGTAATGCATCTTCAACATCTTAAAATAGCTGTTAGACGGGTAGAGCTTTCCCCTTGAGCAAGGCAGAGTTCACGGGGAGATGTCTTTTGTCTCTTTCAGACTAGCAGAGCAGCCTTTGAACAATGCAAAGGAACGATATATAATATTTTCTGGGGTGGTTTCAAAATTAACTGAGAACAAAAATATCCTCATCTGTTTTGTACTGTGCTACAAATAAAAAATAAATAAAACAAATAAATAGAATAATATCTGGAAGGTCTCTATGGGTTAATTTTGAGGCTTCTATAGGGAATATAAAATGTAGACTTGGAGCTCTTAGTGTACCAGCAAGCACCTGAACAAACTCTTAATGCCATGGGTAATTAAATCCACTGTATTGCACTCTTTACAGAAAAACATGCAAATAATAAAAATATATTACTATGTTTTTCTATCTTGTGTAGGTAAACAGTGACTGACAGCAGTGAGCTATTTCTTTATTCTGAATTGCATATATTGAGCTGATGGTTTTCTTAAATATCCAGTGAATGAGGCTATTTGACTATTTTTTTTTGTTTGTCAGGATTTTGATAGCAAGTAACCACATCTGATTTTTTTTAAAAGAAGTCATTGGAAGAGCCTTCCCGTCACATTGAAGGTTATAAAGCAGAAAAACATGTTAAGATGAAGTGGACCATGGCAGGTGGGAGAACAAACCACACCTAACAGATAAGAGGCTGCAGGGGACAATGCAGAAGTTGCACAGGTTCCCTTTTCATGTCCAGAACTGTTGGTTGTCTGCACCCAGGGAAGACTGACTGTAGGGAGGGGAGGACAGGTTGAGTTGGGACAGCTTGGCTGTGAGGGTGATTATGAAAATGCCAACTCCACAGGGAAAGACAAAAGTCAGGTTAAGAAAGCAAGTGAGATGGCTGAGAATCCCAAGAGAATGGGTTTTAAGTGAAACAGAAAAAATAAGAATGTAAATGACAGACAGCAAGGTTGGGTGATCAGAAAGATGGGACAATATGACAAGGAACAAGGTATGTTGCAGATTGAGCTGATCAATTCAGGAACTAAATCCCTAAGTGCTGAGACACTGCTAGGCAGTTGATCTAAAAATTCTTTAACACAATGGGGGTTACTTAAAGAAAAACCCTGTGGTCCAACAGACTACAGGCAGGGACTTGGCATCAAGACTAAAATATTAAGGATTTCAGCTAGATGGGCTGTTCAGAGTACATAAAAGTAGAAACTGAGAGACCTACAGATGCTGTAGCAACACAGTGGTGCAAGCCAGGCAATGTCAATGACAGCACAGCTCTAGAAGCTGAAGAGTAGAACAGATTCATTCAAAAACCAGGCAAAGAGCACTTATCATGTGGTGAGTACAATAGATAGGTTACAAGGTGATATCAGGGTTGATTCCTGTCCTCAGGTATAAGACAATCTTGTAGAGATACTGCCAGCAACCACTCCTTCCCCAACCCACCCAACCAAACCAATGAGACGTCTTGCAACGCTGTAATGTATTACTACATTTATTTTCCTTTATGACAGGTGGGCTTCAGGCCCCAGTCAGCCTGACATAGAGGCTGCTATGTGGCAAGGCCTGCAACAGAGAGAAGTGATTGCTGAGAGATTAGAACATAGGCTGAGATTTTTTTTGTTTTTTTTGGCGTCCTTCCTAATTAATCTCCCAGGCTTTCCTCAGCAGCACAGCAGATCTTGAACCCTCTCATTAGCCACAGCAAGCACTAGACCTAAGATAAATTTACAGGACAGGTTTTTGGTGTGGTTTTATTGATAGAAGAAACAGGGTTTCATTTGCTAGGAAAGTATGAGTTTTACTGAGTACTTCCGGACACTGATGTGAAAGCAACTGACTTTGAAGCAGCCTCTCTACTGGGTTCTAAGTCTTTGTGAGTCACTTGGAAACACAAGTCTGGTAGGCAGGAGGCCTGTGTTATTCATATTTTTTCCTAATTCTGACTTTTGGCACATCATCCCACCTCTTTGTGCTTGAGCTCTATTGTAGTTTGAATGTTTCCTTCAAAGTGTATGTATTGAAGTTTAATCCCCAGTGCAACAGTATTGGGAGGTGGGGCCCAGTAATAGGTGATTAAGTCATGAGGGCTCTGTCCTCATGCACAGACACATGTTATTATTGTGGAGTGGATTAGTTATCTTGAGAATGAGCTTGTTCTAAAAGTGAGTTCTGTCCTCTCTTGCTCTCTTTCTCTTTCTCCCACTTCCTTTTTCATCTATTTTCTACCATGGGATGATGCAGCAAGAAGGCCCTCACAAGATGCCAAACCCTCAGCCTTGGACTTCTCAACCCCCAGAACTGTAAGAAGTAAATTTCTTTTTCTTTCTTTCTTCCTTTTTTTTTTTTTTTTTTTAAAGAAATTACTCAGTCTATGGTATTTTGTTATAGCAACACAAGATGGACTAAGACAAGCTCGTTGTTCATAGCCATATCCTGGGATCAAACATACATGGATATAGTTTCCTAGTTGGCAAATTTTTGGCTAAATGGTCAGGTCTCACCATGGACTCTTTAAGGCTAAACTTAAAGTCACTCTCCCTATATCTATTTCAGCGTTCCCAACTTGTTAAGTCATATTCTCTTTCTCCATCTCCTTCTCTCTCTCTTTCTAAAGAATTGCAGACGTATTCTTAAAATCATCAGAAATGTTTTTGAGAAACTGTCTAACATTTATTGAAAAGATATGAGAATTAGGAAAAATGTACTTTCTTAAAACTCAAAAATTTGACTTTTGGTAGAATAAACACACGCATTATCACTGAGATTGAATGAGAGCTCGTGTTGACCCTTATAAAATGGAGCGTGTCATGCTTCTAGTACATGCAGAAGTTACCTGTAGGGTGTAACATCAAGGATGAGTGATGGGAAAACTCAGGCTCTATGGGATATCTCTTTCTGGGAATCTTGACTGTACCTAGGAGATCCTATTCCCAGTGAGAAACACACATTGAAGATAGAACCTTGTGTTTAAGGAGTGGGTGGGAGAGATCAAAGAGAGGGACATGAAGTGAAAGTAAGTGAACTCTAAAGTGAAATCATATTTTGCTTAAGGCAAAGATGGCATCGGTTACTTTAGTCATGAAGCAATCTGGATTAATTATTCAAACTTGAGAAGAAAAACTGCATTGTTTTGTATTAACCATGACCGATCTGAGTTTTGTCTGTTGGTATTTGGCTACACACAGATTTAGCCTAAGACAAAACCTGGAGTAAATTAAAAAGGCCCATAAAACATGTACACTACCTTGCTTATCCTATTGAGCTCTTAGTGGTTCCAGAGGACGTATGTGCAGTAAGTCAGACTCTCCCTGGAAGAGCTAATATCATATCCATGCTGGGAGTTCGGAGTACAGCAATTTGTTATTGATGCCCAAACATTAAAAATGTACAGCCAGCATCCTAATGTTCTGCTAAAATCATTTCATTTTCTCTTCTGATTAGCATTTTTTTGTTTAAGAGAATAAAAGTATTTCCATTTTTACATAAAAATAGGAATAGAGAGCACATGTTAAATATACTGGTGAGTATGAGAAACTGGGGTGCATATTTTAAAAGACAATATCATATCTTTGGTAATAAATAACGACAACTATTTTTTGTATCTCACTTTCCCTACAGTTTTAGCACTGTGAGTTCCTGTTCCAGCATATTAAAAATGTAGAAATTCTGCATTTTCCTAAGCATTAACAATATGAAATGACTTGTGAAGATATCAGAGAAGTGTCCAAAGAGATGCAGGGAGAAAGAAAGTGCAGGGAAACACGAGGTCTCTTTCTTGGAAGATTTTCCAGGGAAGGCTTTCTGTGGAGACTGATTCAGCTAGTTCAGCTTTTATGTTAGGGTCCCTGTCTTTTTCTCTCACCTCCATATCCAACTCATAAGCAAACACTGTAGGTTCTACTTTTAGAATGGGTCTCAAGCTTGACAGCATCTCACTGTTTTCTTAGCTCCATCACATATCACAGAGCAATTGGAGTAGCTTCTATGGTCTTCCTATTTCTACAGTGGCCCTCTGCATCTATCTCTTCTGCATATAACCACCAAGTCCTGAGTTGAAGATCAGATCATGTCGGCTCCCTGACTGAAGCTTCCCAATGTCTCCTAATCACTGGGTTGTTGTTGGTGTGTTGTGTGTGTATGTGTGTGTTTATTTGTTTTGTTTTAGTTTTTGACCATGTTTTGAGACATGGTCTTGCTGTGTGACCCAGGCTGGAGTACAGTGATGTCATCATGGCTCACTACAGCCTCAACCTCTTAGGCTGAAGTGATCCTTCAATCTTAGTTCTTCAAGTAGCTGGGACTACAGGGGTGTGCCATCATACCTGGCTAATTTTTTGTGGAAATAGTATTTCATTATGTTGCCCAGGCTGGTCTCAATCTCCTGGACTCAAGTGATCCTCCTGCCTTGACCTCCTAAAGTGATGGGATTACAGGCTTGTGCCGCCATTCTTGGCCTCCCAATGACGCTAAAGATAATAGTCAACCTCCTATGGGGCCATGTGACCTTTGCTGGTAAACGTTGAAGATGTACCCTTGGCTCCTCTTACTCGTGTTCTTGTGTATGTTCCTCCTGCAGTGCATGGTTAGATCTCCTCATGTGCTCTAACAAGTAGAATAAGGAAGAAATGATGGCACTTCACTTCTATGATTAGGATACAAAAGACCACAACTTCCCTCTTGCTAGAGGCCTCTCTACTTCTCTGTTTGCTTACTTCGATGAAGAAAGCTGCCATCTTGGAGAGGCCCACAAGACAAGAAACCGAAGGTTGCTTCCGGCCAGCAAAGAACCCTCAGTCTAACAGCCCCCAAGAATTTGAATCTTGGTAACAAAACTTGAAAGTGGATCCTCTGGAGCCGAGTTGAGTCTTTGGATGATCTTGACGCTGGCCATTACCTTGATTGCAGGGATAGAAGGAGGGGTGAGGGCAAAAAAATGAGAACAGAGGCGGCAGATCCAATAAGCAGGATTCAGCCCAACTGCACCAGATTTCTGAGCTACAGCAACTGTGAGATACTTAAGGCTGTTTCAAGCCACATAAGGGGAGTTTGTTATGCAGCAATAGATAACGAATCCATGGCCTTATAGGAACTGGCCCTTGGCTACTTCTCAGACCTCACCTCCCTTCACTTCCCACTTTCTACTTTTCTCCAGTATCTCTGCTCTTATTTCTCTTTCTTGGACATACCAACTTCGTTCTGACTCCATGGACTTTTGCTTGCTGTTTGGAATATGCTTGAAATGATCTTACCTGAGACCTTTGCGTGGCTGATTCTTTCACATACCCAGGCCTTCTTTCAATTCTCACTTTTGCAGAGAAGCTTTCTTTGGCCTCCTTCCGTGGAGAAGCTACAACTACTGCTTTCAACTACTTCTTTTTTGCACTCATCCTTTTCTCTGTCTCGTTGTCCTGTATTATTTTCCTTCTTACCCTTATGCCTTTCTTTGTATTTTATTGCTTGTTCCTGTATTCCGTTCTAAGCTCCATGAAGGTTGGGGTTTGGTCTGTTCTCAGTTTCTATACGTAGGCACTAACTACATATTGATTGAATGAATGGGTACATTTTACCGCAGTAGGCTGGCACTTCCTCATTTGCAAGATAACGGTGTTGGAACAAATGTCATTAAATTTGCCTCTATAGCTAAACTTATTGTTCTATGACTCATATGGCAAAGAGATTAAAGACAGGAAATCAACATTAGAGCAGAATAAAATATCAAGCAAGGGGCTTTTGGAGTGGAAAATATGGAGTGTGTGAGACACTCTGGAGGGAGAGGAGGTGGGATTTCTCTCATTTGACAAGAGCCGTCCGGTCTAGGGTTGTCACATAGAACTCTGCGTTGCTGGGAACGCTCTAAGCTGCGCTGCCCCACACAGGAGCTGTAAGCCACCTGTGGCTACTGAGCCCTTAAAATGTGGCTAGTGTGACTGGATAGATCAATTTCAAATTTTATTTTTATTTTATTATAGAGACAGGGTCTTGCTGTGTCATCCAGGTTGGAGTGCAGTGGTACAATTCTAGCTCATGGAAGCCTCAAATCTCAGAACTCAAGCCATCCTCCCACCTTAGCCGCCTGAGTAGCTGGTACAGGTGCACGCCACTATGCCCAGCTAATTTTGTATTTTTTGTAGAGATGGGGTCTTGCTATGTTGCCCAGGCTAGTCTTGAATTCCTGGCCTCATATAATCCTCCTACCTTGGCCTCCCCAGGTAGATGGGATGATGGTTACAGGCATGAGCTACTGCTCCCTGTCTCAAATTTTATTAATTTAAATTTAAAGAGCCATTTTAGATTCTAAAGGTTGTAATTTCTTGTTGGCGCTATGATTGTACTTTCACAGTCTTATCCTCCGGGAAAGGTCAGGGCCTGTTAGGCTGGCACAGTCATGCAGGTAGTTTTACTTCAGAGACAGAGACAGCTGATAGACAGGAGAGGGGACATTCTCTCTGTACTCACCAGAGATTTATGACTAAAATGCAAATTAGAGAAAAATATTTTTGCATAGAACCAAAAATATGCTATGGAATACACTGCTCAGTACTAATTAAGTGCCTTGCTGTAATAATGACAGTTTTCTATGTGTTTGATTTCTTTTCCTCTTCCCCCTCATTTTTTTTTTTCCCTGCTTTTCATTTCCATCTAGGTGGTTTTGAAAGTAAACAGGAAAGGCCGGGCATGGTGGCTCACGCCTGTAATCCCAGCACTCTGGGAGGCCGAGGCGGGTGGATCACGAGGTCAGGAGATCCAGACCATCCTGGCTAACACAGTGAAACCCTGTCTCTACAAAAAACACAACAGATTATCCGGGCGTGGTGGCGGGTGCCTGTAGTTCCAGCTACTTGGGAGGCTGAGGCAGGAGAATAGCATGAACCCGGGAGGCGGAGCTTGCAGTGAGCCAAGATCGTGCCACTGCACTCCAGCCTGGGCGACAGAGCAAGACTCAGTCTCAAAAAAAAAAAAAAAAAGAAAAAAAAGAAAGTAAACAGAAAAGACAAAAATAAAAAAAAGTCAGTGCTTGGTAATTTTGCCACTTTTAGTAGAAGTGTTGATTACCGACCAAAGACACCTCTGTTGATGATTATGAATGGGTAATAAGCCAATTGATTACCATTTTCTTTGGGTCTATGATGTCTCTCTCGCCATCTGGAATTTAAGCATCTGAGCTTCCACATTTCTTCCCCACTCTTCTTAATTATTATCCCTTTTGCTTCCACAGACACAATCTGAACTATCTTTAACACGAGCAAATGCAGTGTAATATCAGCTGTCTCAGTTGCTCTTTATAACGAAGGTTAATT
>NW_012115888.1:2080848-2119545 GCF_000951035.1 Colobus angolensis palliatus | reverse complement strand
ATGCAGTGTAATATCAGCTGTCTCAGTTGCTCTTTATAACGAAGGTTAATTCCCCTCAGCCCAGGCCCTTGGCTGTAATACCTGGTATTGGAAAGCATCTGAGCTTCCACATTTCTTCCCCACTCTTCTTAATTATTATCCCCTTTGCTTCCACAGACACAATCTGAACTATCTTTAACACGAGCAAATGCAGTGTAATATCAGCTGTCTCAGTTGCTCTTTATAACGAAGGTTAATTCCCCTCAGCCCAGGCCCTTGGCTGTAATACCTGGTATTGGAAAGAACCAAAATACCTCTTTTTCTCTCTCTCTCTTTTTGTTCGTGTTAAATGACATGTTATTTTTCTGGATAATAAAAATAATAACTCAAGAAAGTCCTACAAATGTTTCAGCTTTTCTTTAACACACAAATGCCTTGGCATCTGTGAAAGGTTATGTGTTGCATAGGATTTGAGATAAGAGCCAGGTTAAATTAGTGCTGTGCTAGGTATTTACATGCGACCCTGAGAAAGTTGCTAAACATCTCTGTCTTGCTACCATTCTCTCACAGGCAAAACAAGGATGATAATAGGCATGTGTCAAGGTTGCTGTGTGGACCAGCTAAAGCCCTAGGTATGAAAGCACTTCACATACCGAAGAGGTTAATATGAGATTCAATTTTTTTTTAAAATGGAAGCTCATTCTAGTTTTGGGACATTACTTTGGATTCTGCCTTGGGATGTTTACCAGTCCTTTCTCCATTATAACTGCCCCCCACCCCCACCTTAACAAATGGGCTCACCTCAGATGTCACTTCTCAGAGAGGATCTCCTTGACCACCCTCAATCTATATAAAATTATCTTACTTTAAGTATAGCTCTTATTAGTGTCTAGTGAAATGATCGGATCTATTCGTTTCTATGTATATTAGCTGCCCATTTCCCTGCACCTATGAGAATGTGAATTTTGTAAGGACAGGTACACTTCCTACTTTGTTTACTTCTATATCCCCAGTGCTGAGAACGTAGTCTGAGCATAGTAAATGCTCCATAAATGATTGTTGACTGATGAACCCCCCAGGGACACTCAAACCAGTCAGAACCCAGCTGCGTTTTTCCATAACAGGCCGTATTTACTGAATTTATGAGCCTTCCCACTTATCAATTACAGCAGTGTGGCTGCTATGAAAGCCATATTTCCTTCTAGAGCCATTAGAAGTGGCTGTGGGAAATACAGATAGTTTGCCACTCTGAATTCAGGTTAAATATTTTGACAAAGAGTTCTGCAGCTTACAACAAGGTTGCTAAATTCCTCACTGGCAGTTCTCAGAGTTTAACATAGATCTAGATGCATTTTTATATCCAAATAAGAAATTTAGATTTGTATTAGTGTCTATTTGCTACACTTTTATAACACACCCATCAGTAGTGTTATTTAGCTGCACAGTGTGTAAAATTTATAAAGTATTTTTGAATTGCATTTAACTAATACCTACATATTTTTATTACATGATCTTTGCTGGCGTGAGTTGAAATACTGGCTCATAAGCAAAATGTTCTGAAAGTTTTTTTTTTGCCCTTTGCCAGTGCCCTAGCCAGGAGACTCTTTGCTGAGATGGGCAACTCGGCAAAGACTCTCCTGGCTGGGGCACTGGCAAAGGGCAAAAGCAACTCAGGGATCTCTTGATGTCCCTAATGTATCACTTTGGTAGACAGTGTCTACAATTTGCTGCTTAAAATATTAAGTGCACAAATGAAAAGATAATCAAATAACATAGTGACTTGATAGCAGAAGAATTACTAGAATGGTTCCCCTGTTTGGGGCCAGGCTGCTGATGTCATGACATTAACTGATGAATTCAAAGAGTTTCCTTGTGGCAGGAATATTTATTATTCTTAGAAGACCTTGAAGCTGTCCAAATTCCTCCAAGTCACATGTCACATTAATTTAGAGAAAACAATTCCCAAGGATTTCCTTGTATTCTAAAAATGTGAAGGGAGAAGTCATAAACCTTCCTATACATAAATTAGCTGAGCATGTTAATTACATTGCTTTGGAAGTTCATTTTTGAGGGCCCTCTGATGGCTAATTCATGAACCACCAGGTTAAATAAGAATCAGAAATGATTTTTCTGCCACATGTCTGCAAGTGACAGTGGCGTCCTGTAGCAGGTACATCTATTTTTAATTATTTGTATTTAAGAAAGAATTAAAATAGAGGAGTGGTATTTTAATGTATTTTTATGGCCTGTTTATAACAATTTCTATAAAAATTGAACTTAAATTGTCTTGGTGAATGATGTCATCAGCTAATTAAAAAATATTAAATATATGGTGAAGACAGTCCCCAATGCAAAGTTCGACTAACTGGTTATGAATCAAAAACTTGCCAATTATATATCATTAGGTGAATCATACTTTAAGTTTCAATTTCCTTTTTTTATATAGAAGAAAGGGAGGTGAGAAATGACACATAGTTTTTAATGTAGAGGATCCTACTTACTGTGTAGTGAGAAACTAACAGTGAGAAAGGCAAGTATATGTCAGACGAAGGCCTTGTGGCTGTGCCTCCTCATGCTTAGCAGCACATCAGGCTGACGGATGCTTCCTGTTGTATAGGCTGTCTTGAGATATTTGGGGTACTTGGTTTATGAACTTGTATGTAGTCTGCATGGCAAAGTCTGTTTGATAGGAAAAATATTATATTCTTGAGATAAATGTAAGGAGGGACACTGGCCTTGCTACCAATGAGCCCACTGCCACCTTTCCAGCCTGGCTTGCAATTCTCAGTCTCAGAAATATTATAATTTGGAGTCTGGGAACTTTAATTACAGAAAATCCAGTGGATGTATACACGTTGCCTGAAAAAGAAGAAGGTAAATTCAAGACGCCCCTTATTAATTTATCCCTCAGCTCCTATCACATGGACATTACTTGATTCATATTAATTGCTAGAGAACACTATAATTCCTGGAACACTGGGAGGGATTTATTTCACCACACACCAGAATGGGACCTAATTTTTAATTTAATCAAGTAGTTCCTCTCCTTTGCCATAAAGATTGGTTTAGAAAACCCAGGCTAAGCCAATCAGCATAAGGCACTTTCTTAGCCCAGGGATTGCTTTAGAAACGGACATAGAGCCAAATTTGGCCCAATAAAATACAACAGAAAGTTTATTTGTGGATTTTGGGAAATAAGTGTTCTCAATTCTAAAACCATCGAGAGAAGTTCTATTTATTTGTCTTAATGTTGATGCATTTGGGAGACTCAGAAATGTGGATTCCATCTTTCTATGAGCCCAAGGATGAAGGAGAACAAAAGATCAATAGCAGAAAAACGCAGCTGGACCGCAGATGGTGCAGCCTGACCTCTGCTCTGCCTCTCCCTTTGTCTTTAATTTTTGAAATCAAAATGATTTATCTTGGGGTGGATTTCTTTGGGTTTCTCCTGTCTGTTGTTCCCTCAGCTTCTCAAATCTATATATTTATGTCTTTTGCCAAACTGGAAAGATTTCAGCCACTATATCTTTGAATAGTTTTTCTGTCTTTTGTTTTTTTTTTCAAGGACTCAGATAATATGAATTTAGACCTTTTGTTATTTAGTCCCATAGGTCCCTGAGACTGTGTCTATTTATTTTCTAAACTATTTGGGAAAGAGATTAAATTTCCTCTTTTTCAGAGTTACTCATTTGTAGCAAATTAGCAAATTGCTTTATCTCTCAGTTCATTATCTCTTTCCTCTGTCCCCTTTATTCTGCCATGGAGCCCATCCACTGAGATTTTTATTTCAGCTACAGTATTATATATTTTTGTTCTAAGATTCCCATTTGGTTCTTCTTCTTTACATATTTTATATCTTTGTTTAGACTATTTTTCATTTGTTGTAAATATGTTTGTAAATTGCTTTCTCAGCTAGTTGCATCATAGCTGTCACATTGGTGCTGGGGCTCTTTGTCACTGCTGGGTGATGGCTAGGTTCTAGTTCCCCAGTAGCTCTCCCTTGATACCTCTCTGGCTGGGAGGGGTAGAAGTAACTCATGACTGCTGCCCACATAACCTCTGCTGATACCACAGAGTGGGGAGGTGGCCTCATTACCACTGGTAGTGCTGAAAGCCCAGACCCTCCGCTGGGCTTCCTCCCACACCACCCTGGTAGGGATGGGGAGTGGCAGCTTGTTATTGCCAGCTATGTGTGGAAGGCCAGTGTTCCCAGGAGCCTGACTGAACCTGAGGTCGGTGGGGTGCCTTGCTGCAGCCTGGAGAGGGAGGAAGTCTATGTCCCATGTGGTCATTGCTGCGGGGGGGGGGAGTGGGGCCAGAGGATTTTTTTTTTTTTTTTTTTTTTTTTTTGAGACAGAGTCTCTCTCTGTCGCCCAGGCTGAAGTGCAGTGGCGCGATCTTGGCTCACTGCAAGCTCTGCCTCCCGGGTTCACGCCATTCTCCTGCCTCAGCCTCCCGAGTAGCTGGGACTGCAGGTGCACGCCCCCACGCCCGGCTAATTTTTTGTGTTTTTAGTAGAGAGGGGGTTTCACTGTGTTAGCCAGGATGGTGTCGATCTCCTGACCTCGTGATCTGCCCGCCTTGGCCTCCCAAAGTGCTAGGATTACAGGCGTGTGACTTGTTTTTCTAAGACCACCAGAGCGAGCACAAAAGAACCAGCAAGTAGGCAAAGGTCAGGAGCAAAACTGCAAGTTTATTTTGGTAACCTAAGGTGTGGGGAAGAAGTCTGTCGGCCTCCGGCAAAGAAGGCCGACAGAGTGCCCCTCCCCGTGGGGCTCTCGGGCGGGGTTCCTGCATCCCGACATCAGTGGGGCTGGAGGAAGGCCGCGTGGCTCACTGGCAGAGAGCGGCTTTTCTAGGAGTGGGAGGGCAATAGGCGGGGCACGGGCGTGTCGGGGGCGTTCCGCAGGTGCGACCAGGTAAATCTTGGTCTCTTTGGATTGACGTCACCTGGTGCATGCCCGGTTGGTCTGCACCCTCCCTGGGCGCTGGCTGCATTTTCACGCCCACGGGAAAAGTTGGGGGAGGGATGAAGAACCCGGAAGTGCACCATCTTGCCTCCGTTCGTCCAAACAGCGTGAGCCACCGCGCCCGGCCAGTCCATGTTCTTCTTACCACACTGAAACCCTTGGAGATCTTATCCCTTCCTATGACTTTACACTTCTTTACTCTGATGACTCTCAAGTTTACGTTTCTAGCTTTGATCTTTCCCTACATGAGACCATCTTTGCAGCATCTCTGGCAGTCACTGAACTATAACAGATGCAAACAATTCACCTCCACCTCTATCCTGCTTTTCTTCCTGAACTTCCCCATTTTGAGGAATCAAGATGATTGGGCCATCAACATCAGGATCCCTTTGGATTTATTTCTTTCTCTTACCCTGAAATCTGGTCTCTTATCAAGGCTCATTTACTCAGTGTGTTGCTGTCTCAAGCTCCTTCTCCCCATCCTCACTGCTACCATCTTCGTGCAGGTTTTTACGATTTTCTCCTGAATTATTGCTAGTGCCTAACCCATTTCCCATGGTGCATCAGCATGGCCTTTCTAGAATGTATTTCTGCCTTGGGAAAAGCCCTCGCTTCCCAGAAGAATGAGAAACACTGGGAACTCTTTGAGGATTTGGTCCCTGCCGGCTTCTCCCCCTCATGCGTGCCATCCCTTCTGACCTCTGGATTCTGTGCTGCAGCTGTGCTGGTCACCTGCAGTTGTCCCCGTCTGTCTTTGTTTGGGCTTCCTATCCACTTCCAATGGCATTCACTCCCTACAGCCATCTGTTGTCCTGGATAATTTTTATTTGTTCTTTAAGACTTTAATCAGATCTCCTGCCTTCTGTGAAATCCTTCCTATACCTTTTCCCTACCCGTCTCACCCCAGACTAGTTTAAGGGGCTGTATGTGCCACTCAGCTCACTGCGAACGTGTGTTTCCATCACTGTTCTTACTAAACTACATTATAAGTGCCTGTTTATTCATCTTTTTGTAAAACTTACAAAGATTTTTAAGTGCTCTGAAGAAAGTAACTGTTTCCTGCCTTTTCTTTGTATTGTTTAAATCTAGCACACAGCTTTTTTTAAATGAATGAATGAAACTCAGCAGAGGTTTGGTGATGGGGCTAGATGAGGGTATCTAATCTAATTTAATCAAAACATCAAGTATTTTAATCTAATTGTTTTAATCTGAATTTCCTTCCAATCATTGTTCCTATGAAAACATCATTTTACTTAATGTGCATGCATTTTATAGTGTGCCATTTATCTTAACTTTATATAATATTGATTCATAGTCATTATTTTAAGTGTAGGGATGATATTCCACTAAGTTTCTGTATTACCATTTATTCTTATTGTCCTCTTTTGCTAGCCACTTTAGTTGTAAGTCTTTCTTTTTATTTATAAAATAACCGATTTTACAATTCTTACATGGCATTTTCCCCTATTTTCTATCAACTAGGTGCTTAGTGAAAAACCAGGATCTTGCATGAGAGGATGCCATGCTCAGCCACAGTATCATTTCAATTTCTCCATAATATTTTCTTTTTAGAATTATTAAGATGAAAGTTATACCAAAAACAAGGAATTAATGCTGGCACATCATCTTGACACTATTAAAGGAGTGCAAGGCTGTTAAGATTGGACTCGGAAATCCTGTTTTTTGTTGAAATCTGCACCAGATTTCATCTTAGAAGAAAACGACACTCAGGTTCTACATTCATAACCCAAGCAAATACCTGTGATGGACTGCTTTGTTCCCTGCTGCTCTAAATTTTCTCCCATTGAAGTAACTGCTAAAGGAAGGATGGATGGCTGAGTGAGATGGGAGAGTGGCTTTTACCAAGAGAAGAGCTATATCCACATCACTTGGAAGAAGATAGTGCCAGGCATTTTGAGCGTAGAAGATACTTTGATACTTTCCAAAATTTTGAATGCCTATTGGAAATTAAACAATACCAGAAATAATTAATTAATGAACAAACAGGCAATAAACATTTCATTGTCAACTGGGTATATAATTGCTGCAGGGTGACACTCAAGACTTTTCTCTAATATTTTTTATAGTATGTGTTTCCACTGTTCCATCTTTCCGGTTATTCATCTTTCAATAAGCTTAGCATATTGACAACTTTCTGAAAACAGAGCTCCCAAAGTACACTATTCCAGATGTGGCTTGTTTAGCACTGAGAGGCGGACTTATGGTTTTCCTAATTCTGACATACATGCCTGTTAGTACAGTCAAAGCTTGCATTTCTTTTAAGAAACCTCATCATTAGTCAAAAATGCAGTTCACTAATCATTCACGACAATGTTAACTTTGTTCTTTTTAAAGCCATGACCTGAGTTTTTAAAATTTGGGATGAGAGGAACAAATCTGCTAGTTGGGGGGGGGGGGGATTTCAAGCCCTATTGGAATTTCAGGCCCTGTTGGAATTTCAGGCCCTGAAGGAATTTCAGGAAGGTGCCATGACTGGGCAGTGGGGGAGTTACTTTTGAATAAACAGGATTTCACCTCTCACCTCACTCAATATGTTTCATTTACTGAGCCCAGGCAGGTGGCCAACCTTGATTAGCACAACTTGACCTCATGTTGGTCTTGCTAGTCTTTGCTGGAGAAAATCTCATCTCCCTGTAGTAGTTACATGCCCAGTTGGCAATGAATTTTTTATTACTTTTTAATTAATTAATTATTTCTGGCATGATTGCATTTCCAATAGGAATCCAGAAGCTTTGGAAAGTATCAAGAAGTGTTTAATATATTCCTTTATAATAGACTTTATAATTAGACTGCACATCATAAAATGCTAGACTCATCATAACCTAATGTCGAAATGTCTTTGAGGGTCTAAATAGATTTGAGTGTCATGACAGACATTTCTTTTCTTTTCCTTTTTTTGAGATGGAATCTCAGCCTTGTTGCCCAGGCTGGAGTGCAATGGTGCAATCTCGGCTCACTGCAACCTCTACCTCCCAATTCTCCTGCCTCAGCCTCCCTAGTAGCTGGGGTTACAGGCGCACGCCACCACGCCCAGCTAATTTTTGTGTTTTTAGTATGGACGAGGTTTCATCATGTTGACCAGGATGGTCTCGATCTCCTGACCTTGTGATCCGCCCGCCTCGGCCTCCCAAAGTGCTGGGATTACAGGCGTGAGCCACCACACCTGCATCCGGCCCAGACATTTCTCTCACTTACCAGTATTTCTCATTCTCCTTTCCTTCCTAGATCCTTAAAGGATTATATGCCTCTGCCGTTTAAAGTTAGGCATGGGAAAACTCCTTCGTTTAGCAACAAAATGTGAACACAGACTCGCTTTTAGAGAAACAAATGTTTAAGAGTAGTGTGATTCTCATGGTCTTAACCCTGCCTCAGGGAACTGAAAGCTTCTTGTTGAGAGGTCAGCATTATGGGTAGGCAGAGTCTACAATGTCCTGTGTTCTTGAATGATTACAATGAACAGTGCCCCAGTGTGACTAGCGTTGAACAAGTAGCCCCCCTGAGATTGACAGTAGGTATGCATTGAATATTTTTGGGCAAAACCATGCATACGTGAATGAGTGTCCCCTAAGAAAATGATATAAATTTTTTTGGTGGGAAGAGAGTATTGGAGTCTTGGCCCCTATATTGACAGCGTCTGTATTTCTTTTCTTTTTTTTTCTTTTTTTTTTTTTTTGAGACGGAGTCTCGCTCTGTGGCCCAGGCTGGAGTGCAGTGGCCAGATCCCAGCTCACTGCAAGCTCCGCCTCCCGAGTTTACGTCATTCTCCTGCCTCAACCTCCCGAGTAGCTGGGGCTACAGGTGCCCGCCACCTCACCCGGCTAGTTTTTTTTTGTATTTTTTTAGTAGAGACGGGGTTTCACCGTGTTAGCCAGGATGGTCTCGATCTCCTGACCTTGTGATCCGCCCATCTCGGCCTCCCAAAGTGCTGGGATTACAGGCTTGAGCCACAGCGCCCGGCCTGTATTTCTTTTCTGTAGGGCTAACATTCTAATACTTATTTCAAGATCTTTCTCTATGCCTTCTCTGTGAAAAATAGGCAGAAGTTTGAGAAAATTGTAATTTGTCTTAAGAGACTATAAATTTTCAATGTTCACGACCTTCTTGCTTATGTAGATTATCCCCAAATGAGATGGATGTGAACTGATCCAATTTTGCTTCAAAATTTTTTAGAGGAAGTGTTTATTCTTGACAACTTATTTTTGAGAATAAAATGGATTGTTTCTTTTTACATACGTGTTGTCCTGCTAAAAATTTTCCTGACCTTGTGACCTTGTGATGCATTGATTAAAACTTTGCCTGAAATACATGTTTTAATACATTTTGAATAAATAAGGATGAATTTTGCTGTAAAGAAATCACAGAATCTGAGAGCAGGAAGAGAACCTGGGGATTGTGCACTTTATTCCTTCCTTGTATAAAGTAGAGAATTTAAGAGGCTTAGCCAAAGTGTCAGAAAATTCCTAGTTTTCAGGAGAATGCTGAAAATTTAATTGGTTAAATTTTTGACTCAAAAATTATTAACATGAAACATTTAATTGGTTAAATTTTTTGACTCGAAAATTAATATGAAAGACCTCAGTCAGGCGCAGTGGCTCACCCCGTGTAATCCCAGCACTTTGGGAGGCTGAGGCGTGTGGATCACGAGGTCAGGAGTTCGAGAGCAGCCTGACCAACATGATGAAACGCCGTCTGTTCTAAAAATACAAAAATTAGCCGGTTGTGGTGACATGTGCCTGTGGTCCCAGCTACTGAATAGGCTGAGGTGGGAGAATCGCTTGAACCCAGGAGGTGGAGATTGCAGTGAGCCGAGACCGTGCCGTTGTACTCCAGCCTGGGTGACAGTGAGGCTCCATCTCAAAATAAAATAAAACTAAATTAAATTAAAAACAAAGACCTCACAATTGTGCTAAGAAAAAATTGTAGCATGTTAAAGTGATATAATCCATTACAGATTTTAAATAATACTGACGAGGGGTTCTTTAATTGCCATGTTCACATTTACTACCTCCAGTAATAGAGAAAAGATGAAGACAGCTGCTGCTTCTTCATTAGTTATTTCTGGATCAACGTTTATCAGAGAAATAAATGAATTTTAAATGACTGACATGGTCTTTCTAGCTAAAAGTGAAAAAGGAGCAAACATTAGTTCTCTTCTGAATTTTCTACCATGTTAGTAAATGAGAGTGAGTGATGTATCTGTTCTGATTCTATTAATGTCAGCTAATTCTCGCCACGTCACTAATTGCAGATGTGACTGGCATCTGGCTCTCCCTGGGACTACTCCAGTCACGGATGTAGTCCAAGTAAAACTTCCTGGCTAGAAATATCAGAATATTATTTTGACAAATAATTACTGAGAGTCTGCTATATGCCTGCGTCAAATAGTGCCAGGCATATAGCAGACTCTCAGTAATTATTTGTTAAAATGACACTTGAACATATCTTTAAAACTTGTCATGTAGGAAAGCAATGGTCTATGGAGTATGAATTTATTTGCAAAGTTATAAGCTATGGAAGGAAAAAAATTATACTTTGAGAGCATGCAGAATGTAAAGGGAAGAAGATTCTTGTACCTGAAGGAAGGGCACTGTGGAATAGAAGCCGGAGTGGCAGTTGAAGACATTTCTTGTTATGTTTTATAAATTAGCGTAATTCTGCAATTAGCAGTTGAGTGGGTGATCCTTCCTTTTTCTCTTAGTTTGATTGACAGGTTTGAGTTGAGCGTAGCTGAGTTAGCATTATTTCCAAATGTGTATTAAAAGAAAGTAAAACTTTTTTTTCCCCCTTTCATTAGTGTCAGTAAAAACCTATTTTGAAAATCCCAAGAAACTGAACTACTTGAGCAAAATGAAGATTGGGGAAAGAGCCCTTTGATGAACTAATCAACACCTATTCTCTCTTCTTCCACATTGAAAATCAATGTTTTCATCAATTTATCTTGTGCACTGAAATGAGATATGAATAGAAAGTTCAGTCGCATTTTGTTTTCCATTGTTTTAATAGGACACTATTAAGTTAGTGTTTATGAAACATCTATTTATTTAAGCATTCACTTTGGACTCTTCTAGCATCTTTGATACAGCATTGTCAAGAGCCTGACATTTGGTATACTTGATGGACATGCATTTCTGCAGTATACTTGCGCTCATGAAAGAAAGCAAAGCATAAAGGTTTAAAAAACCTATATCTGAAATAAGAGAACTTCAAAAGGAATGAATTATATTTTTGTTTTCATCAAAATTACAAAAATTCACAGCTAGATAAGTTCCATGCAAGGAGACATACCTGTGCCATGTAAAAGTCACTGCACAAATATACTTATGACACATGGAGATGGTGTGTAGTAGCTACAAGTTCCATGTTAGGCAAAGTGGCAGGTTGAAAAGAAGTGGACATTGACAGATGCCATCGAACCCAATGTTACGTGAAGAATCATAGATGCCTTCCCTATCTCTTCTGCCATATTTAGACACAAAATAGATACTGCTCTAGGAAACATCTCTATAAATTTTTACAAATAGAGAATTGTAAAGGTGCTGACAATTATTTCATTATATTAGAAAGTAGTTTTATGTTACCTCTTGTGGTATCTTTATGCAATTTTTAATAAATTAAAATTTTTATATAGCCAAAGTGAATCATTAGAACCCATTATCATCATGTACAGTCTTTTAGTATTTAATAAATTCACATGCACACGTATGTTTATTGTGGCACTATTCACAATAGCAAAGTCTTGGAACCAACCCAAGTGCCCATCAATGATAGACTGGATAAAGAAAATGTGGCACATATACACCATGGAATACTATGCAGCCACAAAAAAGGATGAGTTCATGTCCTTTGCAGGGACATGGATGAAGCTGGAAACCATCATTCTCAGTAAAGTAACACAAGAAGAGAAAAGCAAACACCACATGTTCTCACTTATAAGTGGGAGTTGAACAATGAGAACACGTGGACACAGGGAGGGAAACATCACACACCAGGGCCTGTTGGGGGGTGGGGGCCGGGGGAGGGAGAGCATTAGGAGAAATACCTAATGTAAATAACAAGTTGATGGGTGCAGCAAACCAACATGGCACATGTATACCTATGTAACAAAGCTGCATGTTGTGCACATGTACCCCAGAACCTAAAGTAAAAAAAAAAAAAAACTTTAGGCATGCTTAGAATTTGTAGTTAATCCTAACCAAATCGTATACTAACTCCTAACATATAACATGTGGAATTTTCAAATTTTTTACCTATTACTAATTAGCTAATAAACACAATGATGCCAGCAATTCAAATGAAAGGAGACTGATATCTCAATAACCAAAAATAAAGTGACTATGAAGTTCCAAAAAAAAAAAAATTCTCACAAAGAAAGATATATGCAGACATAATTAACAGTTTCAAAAATTATAAGGCAAATTTGTTAGTATGGAAACTATTTAGCACTTATAGATTTAATAGAATATAATTCTTCTAAATTTTAAATAACCAGGTAGTGAAAGAAATTAGAATAAGAAGTAATACATCTACAGTAAGTTTAAAAAAATTTTAAATTGTAATTATCCATGTTTGAATAAAAATATTCATATTTGTTACATTTTATAATAAATATCATTTTAGGGCCTACAAATTTGAGAACTATTTCAGCATATTCTGGTGGGTTCATTTTCTCTCTGATCATCCACTGTTATCTATCTTTGGGTGACATCTCACAGTAGGTCACCGTTGCTGTCAGGACCTGCCAGGATGAAGGACAAGACCTCATGTCCTTATGCTCCACAAAGGATAAGGTCTGAGGTTTAAATTGTGTGATGACTTCCTGGAGTCTTTACTGAGCCAAACTCACTCCCGCCCTTACTTAAAGGAAAGCCACTCCCCTTGTCCTCAGTGGGTCACAGCTTGTGCTATGTCTTCAGCTGTGCTGCAAATACCTTCCATCTTAGGCAGTCCTTCAGGAAAACAACTCAGGCTTCTACCTGATGTGCTCTCCAGAGGCCTCAGGCAGAAGCACGTGCAACAGACAATGGAGTTGTTCTGGTTTTTATTCTCATCTTCTCTGGTGTTAGCTCCCATCAAAATCCAAATCAACCAAATAGAATACAACACATCACCCTGCCAGGACGCACTGTTGGCTCTTCCCGTCAGTTTCTCTGACCAGCCCAGTTAGGTCCAAATGGCAGCTTCAGTACAAACTAGATGCCTTGCTATTTTAACCCTTCTGTTGTATGCATGTTAAGGTACAAAGATAAAACACACTTTGCTTTTTCTGCCACTCACCTTTTAAACCTGTCCCATGGGATAGACAGTTCTTTCCTTGCCCTGGATGAACTCTCAGATTTATATCAGAATTTTATTCAGCTACAGTTGGAAAATAAAGAGCTTGAATAAAACTCCAGAGAACAGTCTCACTTCTGCCATTAAAATGTCCAGACCAGAGTCATAATCACACTCAGACACTGAAAATTCATGCTCGTCTCTGCTAGGCTGTGGTGTGAAAGTGCAGCTCATTCCAGATTTATCTCTCTCTCTCTTTCTCTCTCTTCCCCCATCCCTCTTCTTCCCTCTCCCTATCTCTGCTATTAAGCCAATAGCACCAGAGTCTCTTTAGATCTTCTCTCTTGCTTGTGTAAATCAGGCCTTAGTCAAGACTGACCTACTGTAAGTGGCAGAGCCTTACAGGTTGTAA
Source organism: Colobus angolensis palliatus (assembly GCF_000951035.1). NCBI lineage: Eukaryota > Metazoa > Chordata > Mammalia > Primates > Cercopithecidae > Colobus > Colobus angolensis. The sequence continues at coordinate 2,105,892 of NW_012115888.1, read as the reverse complement.
AAATATAAAAACACTTCTTTAAGTTTGATAAATAAGTGACCCTGAGTTACCCAGTCAAGTAGGCCCACCTTCCCCTTCCCTTTCCTTCTTGATTCTCAGTTTTCCACGGTTCAGCAATGAAGAAGTAACTTCTAGCCCCTCAGGGTTCCAGGATCCTGTTCAGCCATTGGCAAGCTCTGTGCCGTAGCCAGGTGTCAAATATTTTGAGTCTCACCATGGAACCGATCCACACCCCTAAACCTACCAGGGACATGGGTTAAGCCCTTTGGTGATACTTTGAAGCCCTTTTTGTCTGACTGACTGCCCTCACCCTTCACCCTTCACAGGTAACTCTATCCAAACTGATGTCCCTAATCTTCACAGCAGGGGTGGACTCCCAAGAGCTGGCAGAACTATGCTGGGCCCTACCCTGTCAAGTAATCCACAGACGACCCAGAAGCTCGCTTTTAAAAGTGAAGGATACTTTGCAACTGCTTTTTGTTCTAGGCTTTTGGTGTTCCGCGGAATCAGTAAAAGTTTACTTTTTAACCATCAGTCACATTCTATTTGGTATGAGCACAGATCCACCAAGAAAATTCATGTCGTTAATAACCTCATTATTTTTTTATTTTTATTTATTTATTTATTATTATTATTTTGAGACGGAGTCTCGCTCTGTCGCCCAGGCTGGAGTGCAGTGGCGCGATCTCGGCTCGCCTCCCGGGTTTACGTCTTTCTCCTTCCTCAGCCTCCCGAGTAGCTGGGACTACAGGCGCCCCCCATCTCGCCCGGCTAGTTTTTCATATTTTTTAGTAGAGACGGGGTTTCACCGTGTAGGCCAGGATGGTCTCGATCTCCTGACCTCGTGATCCGCCCGTCTCGGCCTCCCAAAGTGCTGGGATTACAGGCTTGAGTCCCCGCGCCCGGCCTAACCTCATTTTTGATTGAAAGCTAATATTCAGCTTTTACTGTACAGGACTACTACAAAGATATAAAAGGGGTTTCTTGAGGAGCAGAGAAATCATTATGTGACTAAGTTACAAATTGGCAACAATTTAGATGTTATTTTGGCATCCATGAGAATGTCTGTTTCCATACTAATTATATACATAAACATGTATATAAATATACAAATGTATTTATGCAGGTCTGTATGTGCATGCTTATGCAGAAAGAACACTTGGCAATCTACTTGGCACATTAAAATACACAGAGAATTTATGGTTTATATTATGAGGAACACAAACATTAAAAAGAATAATATGTGAGTAGTAGCAGGAAATAGAAAAATAATTTATTAGAAAATTATCTGAAGGTAAAAGGGGTAAAGATAATGCAAATTGTAGACTTCAGCTTTTTAAATGTGAAAAATGGTTAAAAAATTGTTCTATTTCATAGGCCGAAGAGGCTGAAAATGACATTATTCTGAACCATCAATATTCTCCTGATTTAAAAATGTTTTCTGTCTATCTTCTTGTTTTTCATCTCTACTCCCATCACCATCTCACTGAAGCTGTACAACATCATGCAGTCATTTATATTCACCTATTTAAAATAAAAACCTGATCATACCAAGCAGAAGAAAAATGAGTCTTATTATGCTTTTAAGAGAGTGCCAAATGCCTGATCAGCATCAGAAGAGGAGCAGGGAAAGATTTATTTGTTACCTTAGTGCATTTTGAAATATTAGCAGGTCAAAGATTAAGACAGGGAGATAATTCAGGATGGAGAAACTAATAAGGTTGCTAATGCATCTCAAAGAACACAAGAGGAGTATGACGTGTTTTGAAAATATTGATGAGGTTTTACTGTGAGTCCTTACATGTCTGTGGTACATCTTCACTCCTAATGACAGAGAAATCTTACATTGCTAATGCAATGGATGCTGCATGCTTAATGTTCCACATATTCTCACTGTTCAGTAAAATGAAGAACTACCTTTCAATGTCACTGAATTACTCAGCTACACATTTTAGTTATTTTAGACATGGGTGCTTTTATGTCTCTCACATCAATGGTGACTTTGAACACCTTTTGAATACGAAACTCATAGATTAGAAATGAAAAAATGGTGGTAGGTTTATGCTCAAATATATTAGGGATATATTACAAGACAGGCATTACAAAAGGACCTGAGTTCTAGTTTTCCCCCACATTTGTGTATTTCAGTAATCCTAGAGTAGGAATGATGGAGGTGGGGACATAGTTGAAAAAGAGCTCGGGCTGGGTGTGGTGGCTCACGCCTGTAATCTCAACACTTTGGGAGGCCAGGGAGGGTGGATCACGAGGTCAGGAGTTCAAGACAAGCCGGACCAAGGTGGTGAAATCCTGTCTTCACTAAAAATATAAAAATTAACCAGGTGTGGTGGTGGGTGTCTGTAATTTCAGGTACTCAGGAGACTGAGACAGGAGAATCATTGGAACCACGGAGGCGGAGATTGCAGTGAGCCAAGATCACACCACTGCACTCCAGCCTGGGTGACAGAGCAAGACTCCATCAAAAAAAAAAAAAAAAAAGCTCATTAACTTATTCTTATAAATGATTATTGCTCTTTAATTAGAAGATTCTAAGTGAACTTAGCTCATAATATTTTCCCCAAGCCAGAATATTGAATTATCTCAATTATGCACATGTTTTGCAGTTTATAATTTTAGCTCTTTGTATTTTAGAGCTCTGAAGAAATACTAATGAAAAATGAGAATTACCATTTCAAGAGATGGTAAGTCAAAACAGAAATCAAGTAAGCTTCTTGAGAATATTGTAAAAGTTTCTAAGGGAAATACCATGAATTTTAGGAACAAAAACATACTTAATCATGCATCTGCAACGGATTTCCTAATTTGGCCTCCCGAGTAGGAGGACACCTTGAGAGGCAAATAGTGCTACAATTATATGGGAAGGAGATGGGAAGGTGCCAGCCAGGAGATTCCCTCATAGAGTATGAAGTAAAGGAATGAAGCAAGGTGTAGGGAAGTGTGCTTTTCTCTGTGTGTGATGGTTACAGCAATGATAGAGCATCTGTGGATGAAGCGTTTCCTGACCCTATTTACTTTATGTGATTATTTGATTATTTCAGTAACCGCACACTCAGTCACCATTCATTCACATGCTCCTAGAAGAAACATCTCAGAAGCCAAACCAAATTACATTTTAAACATTTTATTTCTGCATTAAGGGTTGGATTATAATATAACCTTTCTGGACTCTTTTCATTTTTATGACATTTATGGCTTTTGTAACATGTCCTTACACACATGCCGTGTGGGTGGAGTGCGAGGAGAAGCAGAGAGCAGTCGAATTGCTCAGCATTCCTCTAAAAAGGACACCATCAAAAGGGGTGAAGGGCCAGGTCCTGAATATGTTCATCGAAGACTCTTGTCAATCAAAGAGTTGGAGATTGCTGAGAGGCTTATTCTCAGAAACATGAGTCACCTCCAAATCCACATCCTTCCGGTGATTCCAGACTGCATCACTCAATCTTGATGCACCTCCAGCTCAAAAGGCTCATGGTTTCCTCAGCTCTGCTGTTTATTTCTCTCCCTTGTTACATGCTTTGTGTCTCTATTCTCTCATACTTCTTTTCCTCCTCAGCACTGATTTTTAATAGACTCTCTGTTTCTCCTTTCTAGGATGCGTTTGAGTGGCCAAATTCAGGTATGAAACATATTTCTTCCATTGCCAACTTCTGTTTCCTCAAATCCTCCTTTCATGTTTACAGTTTAGCTGAAATTTCCTGTCTACATTCTCTTTTCTTGCCTTTGAACACTTCTCCTCCACTGCTCCCCTCCCCAATAAATCCAACCTTTGAAATGCTGCCCTACAGTAATTGTTGAGCTAATTTTCTCTCAATTTTCTTATGGTTTACTAGAAAGCCTTTTTTGAGTGAGGACAAAATTCATAACATACCTTATGCTAAAAGACATTTGCATAATTTGGTACCATTAATAATTCAAAGGTTGATATAAAGCTAAAGATAGACTTACCACATGACCTAACATTTGTGCTTCTAGATATTCATCCAACAGATTTGAAAAATTATGCTCACACAAAAGCCTGCATATGAATGTTCATAGCAGTTCTATTCATATTTACCAAAAGCTGTGAGGAATCAAGAAGTCCTTCAAAAGGCGAATGGAGAAACAGTTGTGCTACATCCATACCGTGGAATACTATTCAGCAATAGAAGTGCACTATCAAGCCGTGTAAAGATATGAATTAGCATTGCTAAGTGCAAGAAGTTAGTCTTAGAAAGCTACATGCCATATAATTCCATTTATATTGCATTCTGGAAAAGAAAAAAAGCTGTAGAAGCCAAATCAGTGATAGGCAGAGTTTTGGAGAGGAAGATGGGTTCATTAGGTAAAGCACAGGGGATTTTTTTCAAGTCTATGAACCATTCTGTACAGGACTGTAATGGTGCATACATGACATTATTAACTTGTCAAATCCCATATAACTTTATAGTGCAAAGAATTTACTGTAGTGGAGGCACATTAAAAAAAAAAACACAACCAGAAGGTCAGGAAATCCAGAATGGGATACAGACTGTTACTAAAGAATCTGATCATATTATAAATGTATGAAATAACCTCACTGAAGAGGGTAGGGATAAAGAAATGCTGATTTAATTCAGTCATTGGGTACAGTGTACATGGCTCAGGTGACAGGTGCACCAACTTCTCAGAAATAACCACTAAAGAACTTATCCATGTAACAAAAAACAACCTGTTCCCCCAAAGCTATTGAAATTTTTAAAAAATCAAAGAAAAAAGCTATGTATCTAAAAAAAAAACTTTGGAATGACTGTAAGACTAATGACAAACTAAAGCTAGGTAATTATGGTTCTCTAGTTGATAAAGTTATTTCTTACAGGTGTGTGACTTCACAATTATGAAAGCTCTGTACATGTCTACAAAGATTAAACAAATAAATGGAAGGTGGATGATGGGAGCTAGGTTTTTTACTGTTGAAATGGGGTTAACATATGTTAAATAAAATAGGCAGAAAGCCATTGGCCTGAGGCTGCCTCTGTACATTGAGTTCCAAATAACAAACCACAACCTAACTTAGGAGTATACGTATTGTAACAGATACCCAGGTCTCAGCCAATCACAAGAAGTCAAGCTTTGGCCAATCACAGGCAGCCAGCTGACCAGAGCGCATCCAAATAAGGCAACTGCAACCAATCAGGCTATCTCTGTGCTTTAGCTCTGTGTTCAGCCTATAAAAGCTCATTGCCAAAGCTGCAGAGCAGTGCGCTAAATTCTCTTCTGAAAACCCCCTGTTCCCCCAAAACTACTGAAATTAAAAAAGAAAAGAAAAAAATTATTATGTATTGATATGTTTGGTTGTGTCCCCACCCAAAATCTCATCTTGAATTGTAGTCCCTATAATCCTAACGCGTCAAGGGAGGGACCAGGTGGAGGTAATTGGATCATGAGGGTGGTCTCCCTTAGGCTGTTCTTGTGACAGTAAGAGAGTCTCATGAGAACTGATGGTTTTGTAAGCATCTGGCATTTCCTCTGCTTGCACTCACTCCGTCCTGCTGCCCTGTGGGGAAGTTGCCTGCTTCTCCTTTCCCTTCTGCCATGATTGTAAGTTTCCTGCAGCCTCCCCAGCCATGTGGAACTGTGAGTCAATTAAACATCTTTCCTTTATAAATTACCCACTCTCAGGTATTTCTTCATAGCAGTGTGAGAATGGCCTAATACATGTATTCTGAAAAAAAATTAACTTTGAAGATGACTGTAAGACTAATGACAAATTAAACTATTAAACTGTATCTAAGTATTGTACTCTAGTTTAGGGCCCAATTCATGAATTATTCCTTGCTCAGATACACTCTTTTACATTTAATTTGTCTAACGCTTTTATGTTAACACACCTAAGCAGATGGAGAAAGCTAGAATGAGCCTATTTTTCTGGATTAACTTGGAAACATCAGTATGAATTCATGTTTAGCTTAATGTAGAGAGTGATGGCTATGTGAAGAAATGATTCTAAACAATGTGTATGCAAAGGTTGGCAAACACGTATCTATTTCCTAGCCCTGCTCACCTAGGAAACCTAAGAGCAATGGCATCCCACTAGCAATGAGGACAGCCAGCACCTAGGTAGTAGTTTTTAATGCCATTCACCAGTAAAAGGAACCAGGGTTTCTTGCAAAAATAGCTAATATTAGGGCTGGTTCTGAAATACACGTGATGAGCCAGGAGCATCTTCTGATGTCAGAAACTATGGAAGTGCTTTAAAAGATGACATGGTATGTCAAAGAGATGCACAAGACAACTGAAAAAGTTTCCCACTGCCAAAGCTTATAATATTAATGATGTATACGATGATGTTAAATGATGTATAATAGCTTACAACCCAAAGTATAAATATGTGCGTGTAATCCCAGCTACTCAGGAAGCTGAGGCAGGAGAATCGCTTGAACCTTGGAGGTGGGGGCCGCAGTGAGCCAAGATGGAGCCGCTGCACTCCAGCCTGGGCGACAGCGTGAGACTCCGTCTCAAAACAAACAAACAAAAAACCAAAACTATAAATAAATATCCATGATTGTATACTGACACAGATAAATAATCAAATAAGTAAAGAAATGTAGAATAGATAAATCTACTATACAGAGAATTCCAAACAATCTATGTAGCTGCTCCCTCCTCAAGGTGATAGAGTGTAAACTCTGTACTCCTTATGTGTGTGTGTGGCTACGTGTAGTGACCTGCTTCCGAAGAGTACAGAATGGGAATGGGGGAGTAACAAAGTAACTTTACAGTGGAGAAGCCTGTCAGTATCGTCAGGTGATAAAGGTTTATGGCATCAGAGTTAAGTTGTTAGCATAAACTCTTGATGTGTTGTGTTGAGAATGGCACTTTCATAATCCTAGGTTAGCTATGAGAAAATCCTCAGCCAAATTCAAATTGAGGGACATTGTACAAAACACCCAACCAGTAAACCTCAAAACTCAAGGTCATATAAAACAAGAAAAGTGTAAGAAACTGTCACAGCTAAGAGGAGCCATAGGTGACATGATGACTCAACGTAGTGTGGGCTCCTGGAATAGAAAAGGGACATTCGAGAAAAATTAGGAAATCTGATAATGCATGTTCTTTAGTTAATAATTATATATATTACTATATATAGAGTTACTCAGAAAGCAGGACTTGACTGGTTAACAACCCCAAACTAAGAAGTACCTTTGGTGAGACAAAAGCCTCCTGTGGGCAGGAAGATGCATGGTGGAGTGGGGTGGTCTGGATACCTGGACTGGGAGAAGACAGGATGGAGGAACTGAAGTAGAGTTCTATTAGGGAATGTAGGCTTTGCTCCAGCTGGGTGTGTAAAATCTTGAGAATGAATCAGCTGCAAGGATGCAAAGCCAGAGTGCAATGCAAAGGCGCTTCATTGATGAGTGACTAAGAGCCATACAGCTGTGGAGGATTCGTCAGAGTCTCGCTTTCTGTTACTTTGGAATCCTGGAAAAATTAGAATCTCTACAGCTCAAAGTTAGTCTGGAAAGTTTGGGCAATGGAAACATGCTTTACATTGAGTTCTGAAGGTTAGAACGTGTATGGATTGTTGAAGTTGAGCTATGTTGGGTCCTTGTAAATGAGAATTAGGCACAGATAAACAGGTGGTAATCAACTGGCTTGTTTGGCTAAAATAGAGCAGCCAAGTCTGGCTATGACACTAGGAGAAATCAATTCGATTTGAATGTTGGGGAAATCAATGGAAAGAAATTGTAAAATGGCCAGTGGTGTTCTTATATAAAGTTGATGAGTTTATATTCCATTATCAGAGAAATTATAAATGGGTTTTCCCTGGTGAATACATGTTTCACTCTTTTTGTATATTTTTCTGTTATGTAAGGTACTTTAATTTAATACAAAGAGATTGTGATATTTTGAAATATTTTACTTGGTTTTCATCACTGTTTCCTGACATATAGCTCCTAAAACCCTTGCCATCTTCAGTGGTATGTGTCTTTGATATGCTAATGAGGTGGCTTGTGGCTAGGATGGGGGCTAGTCACCCAAGACCAAGGCATGGTTAGAAGATTGGAACTTTCAACACCATCGTCCAACTTTCTTCGACCTTTAGAGAGGGGAGAGGGGCTGAAAGTTGAGTTGATCACCAATGGCCAATGATATAATCAGTTATGCCTATGTAATGAAACCTCCATAAAAGCCCCATAGAGCAGGGTTTGGAGAGTTCTGGATTGCTGAACACATGGAGCTTTCTAATGGAGGGTGTGTCCAGAGAGGGCACAGAAGCTCCAAGCTCCTTCTCACATACCTTGCCCTTTGCATTTCTTTCCTCTGGTTGTTCATCAATATCCTTTGTAATATTCTTTATTAATAAACCAGGAAAATGTAAGTAAGTGTTTCCATGGATTCCGTGAGCCGTCTTGGCAAATTAATCAGTTCAAGGAAAGGAGCTGTGGAAACCCTCAATTTATGGTCAGTCTTCAGGAGTTCCAGAGGCCCAGATTTACCACTGGTGTCTCTAGTGTGGGCACTTTTATGGGCTTGAGCCCTTAACGTGTGGGATCTGACACTATCTGCAGGTAGATAGTGTCGGAATTGGGTTGAATTAGGGAACACCCAGTTGGGGTCTGCTGAAAAACTGCTTGCTAGGGAGCTGATGTTACCAGCCCACAGCCACAGCTTGCTAGGGCAGGCAATTTTTGCTTCCCACCTCCACATTTTGGTGACCAGAGATGAAGCATTCTGTGTAAGACAGGAGGGTGAGAAAATCATTTTTTGTTTTTCCTATAACCTCACTCACCGTGGTCATTTCGTGGTTGATGTGGGCCAATTCAATTGTGTTAGTCTATTGGCAGGTCATAGACATAATGCCACATTCAGCCAAATGGTTATTCGTTGGCCAAGTAACCAATCGAATATGGTGAATGAATAACAGATACAATTTTGGGGAGATAATAAACATATCTCTTTGTGATCTCCAAATTTAAATTGTTAAAAATATCATACTTTAAATGAAATTTGTGTAATTTTGAATTAGTTAAGGACTGTTTTCATCATTTTGAATGGCAGGCTCATAAATGGTCCTCAGTGATCCCGCGTCTTGGTATTCACGCCTTTGCATAATTCTCTTCCCTGATGTGTGTGTTGTACATAGCGACTGGCTCATTAATGAACAGAATATGGCAAAACTGATGTGATGTCACTTTCACGATTGGGTTACAGAATACTGTGACTTTCGTTTCTGTCTCTGTCTTTCACTTTTTGCTCTGGAGGAAGCTAGCTGCTGTATTGTGAATGGTTTACAGAGAGGCTTATGTGATATGGAGCTGATGTTACCAGGCCACAGTCAGACAGGACTGGAGGCCTACTGAGAGCTACGTGGATGAGCTTGGAATTAGGCCTTCTCCCTGGTGTGTCTTGATGTGATTTCAGCCATCATTGACCCCTTGGTGGCAGCCTCATGAGAGATGCTGAGCCAGAGGTCACAATGAAGCTATGCCAGCAAGCCTGACCTTCATAAACTGTGAAATTAAAACCTTTGTTTTAAGGTGGTAAATGTTGGGGTAATTAGCAATCAGCATTACATGACTAATCCAGTCATATACATTCTATATTACATTAAAATCAAGTCACCAGATGAGCTTTTGCCTTTAAATAAGGAGGGTAACATTAACATTCTGGGAAAATATCTTTCAGATCTTTGAATATGTGTTAACAGAGTTACCTCTGTATATAGGACAGCTTTGAAACTAGACAACAGGATTGCTATTTCTGGAGGGGCGCTGTGGCTCATGCCTGTAATCCCAGCACTTTGGGAGGCTGAGGCGGGCGGGTCACTTGAGGTCAGGAGTTCAAGACCAGCCTGGCCAATATGGTGAAACCCCATCTCTACTAAAAATACAAAAATTAGTCAGGTGTGATGGCGCAATACAAAAATTAGGCATGATGGCGCATGTCTGCAATCACAGCTACTTGGGAGACTGAGGCAGGAGCATTGCTTGAACCCAGGAGGCAGAGGTTGCAGTGAGCTGAGATTGCACCACTACACTTTACCTTGGGCGACACAGCGAGACTCTGTCAAAGAAAGAAAGAAAGAAAGAAAAGAAAGAAAGAAAGAAAGAAAGAAAGAAAGAAAAAAGAAAGAGGAGAGAGAGAGGGAGAGAGAAAGAAAGAAAGAAAGAAAGAAAAAAAGAAACGATTGCTATTTCTTTTACCTTTTCAGAATAATCAACAGCATGTACTATATTTCAAAGACAATTCCTTAACAGTTCCTTAAACAAACATGCATGAGTCATTCTATTGTGTTTTCAATACATTCTCTTCCCAGTTAGTGTCGACTCATCAATCATTAAGAGAAAAAGAAAAAACTTTGACTTTAGGCATGAAATAGAACAGAAAGGAATATTCGGTTTTGCTTTCTAACTCCTCCTAAATGTGTCTACATTTTAACTCTTCAAGGGGGATAGGCTTGTTTTGCATGTTTTTGTTAACGAAATGGAAAGGAGGAAAGCGATGGTTCTAGATAAAAAAGTAAAAGACCTCTGTCAAGGCTCAGGATAGGGGAGGGAAATAAAAATCGAATGGAATCTAAGAAAGTTCGTCCCACTTTGATTTCTCTGGTTCTTCATTCATATCATGTTCAAAACTGCCCCCTACACTTTTCTGTACAAATGGGGTCCATTTACTGAACAGATATTTTTCTTTTTTATTCTCTTTGCTAATGTTCCTTATATGCACAGATCAAGCTTCACACCTTCTCACACTTACGTTGCTTCTTTTGGCCTGTGTTCTGTTTGCTTGCCATATGTAACTATACTTGCAACATTTCCAGACCCAGTTTAAAGTTTGAAATATATTCTCCCCTACACTTTGTATTTTTGCACCTTTGGAACTTGGCATAACTTTTCTCCATCAGAATCTGATTGATCTTCTTCTTCTTTTTTTCTTTAGTTAGTTAATTTCAAAGAAGCATTGCCTCTACTTTTATCATTTTTGGCCCAACTCTGAGTTCAGAGAACATAAAAATGTAGCAGTGTATCAGAAAAATATCTTTGTAGTGCTGTGGGGGCAATCCTAATAGACGGGTGCTTACGTTCATAGGACAGCTGGATTAGATCAGAAAGTATTCGTTTAAGCTTTTCAACTGACTTTGTGTATTGAACCTTCCTCTGCTAAGGAAGGATGCTGTCTCAAGTGACCTTTTACTAATATAAAAATGAAGGTTTGTCAAATGTGAGATCCGATTTATATTGTAATTCACAGAAGTATTATACTTGGAGATATTGTCCCAAAACTAAAATCATGCTTCCTAATTTATCTGATGACTCTCTACGGACGCAGGAAACTATTCTATAATAATTTATATTGCCCACCATGTCACAGATGGACAAGTGTTTATGCAATTATTCCAGATTGAATCTTCTTTCTCCTGCTGGACACCTCCATTCTCTAAGATCAAGGTCAAGTTTTACTCCCTTCACAAATCCCTCTCTGATCACACCCACATTGATCTTAATGCATTAATTGTCTTTCTTACTTTAACTCTTAATTATATATTCTTAAATAGCTTGGTGTACTCTTCCTTCTCTCCATTGCGCGACAAACACATACTTGTTATTTAGGACTCATGGAGAACATCACCTTCCCCTCGAAGTCACTCCTGACAATTCTCACCCAGGGGAGCAGGTGTTTCCTCCACACTGTTCCCATAGCATCAGCTGTGTGTGAGAATCCAGATGCATCCCTCCAGTTGATAATGTACCTCTCTCTACTTTCTCTCTCTCCCCATTGCAGAGTGAGCTCCTTTCCAGTAGGAGGTTCATCATGTTCAACTCTGTCTCACTGTCACCTATTCCTGTCTGGAAAATTAGGGAAACTCAACATATATTTGAGCTTTTTAAATTTGACATATATTTGAGCTTAATAAATAAATGAACACAAAAGAATAAATAAATGAACATGTAAAGGAATACATTATTGTAATTTATGTGTATCAAATAATGACAGATGCATATAAATTAATTCATTATATGTATCAATAAATCAGCTATGTGCATGAATTAATCATTATATATATTAACTAGAAGCACCAAATCAATTACTAATACATATTAATTAATGGTTACATTCATATTTATTTCTTGCTGAATTAGTAGAAAAAATGAGTTCATAAGATGCATGAACTCTCCTATTTAACTGAGGGAAGAGATTTTGTTTTATTCACATATGACATTTTAACAAAATGTTTTTATTAGAAATATAATTTACTCAACTTTAAGAAAGTTAGAATTTAGGGAAGAAAATAAGGAAGATGTCACTTGGACAAACACCAGTAAACCCAGTGTTTTAACCATAGCACTTGATATGTTTTCTTTACATATTTTTCATGTAGATATTGTTGTGTCTTATACTTTTGCATACTATCATTAGAATGGTTGCATAATACTCAATGTAATCGAGGGTCATAGCTCAACTTATTGAAATCCACCAGCCGAAGATTATAAGAACACAAATGAATGAAACAAAATGAGATTTATTTAGCTTGCTGCTGCAAAGGAGAGCACTCACTGTTGGAACTGTGGAGGTTCCAGGAGGAGGATTTGGGGGATGGCTTATGAGAGGATTTAGCCTCATGCAGGGTGATTCTAACAGGGCTTACAGAGGAGAGGACCATTTCTGACTTGGATGCTGTCAGAAAGCAGGAGCAATTTAGAGACTGGTTATATTGGCAGTTACTCTCTAGGAGGTGGGAGGATCAAAACAACACTGTGTTGTATGGGTAAATCAACGGAAGCCACTAGGGTTAGTACAAAGAGAGGGTTGTTTAGTTGTTTTGTGGTTGCAGAATGTCCCTCTTGCTATCTTGTTTCAGGCATGGTGACAAACACATCATGCTTAGGTCATCATTGATATTTAGTGTATGTTTATTACAGCCTTCTCTTCCTTCCCATTGCCAGGGCAAGTTTTCACTTTCTGAAACTACTTCTTATTGGATATTTAGTTTTCTTCATGTTTTCAATTTTATGATGTAATGCCTTACGTACCATTGTAAATATAGTTTCCTTCTAAAAAATAGAATCTCAGAGATGGCTATTAGTATCAGACATGTGGTCATTTTCCTTTGTTCTCTTTTACAACCATATTTTCCAGACAAATTGCTGTATGTCACTGTTAACAGTGATATGTGATACTGTACCTCCATCATTACTGTGAATTGTACATTTTAAAAATGGATTATTTTAATAGGCAAAGATGGAATATAATTTTTAACTTGAGTTTCCATAATTATTTGTGAGTTTGATTTCTTTTTTACCTCTGCGTTTGCTCTTTTTGGACTATCTCTTTACATTGTTTGTCAGTTGGGGCCTTGTGTTTCTTATTCAATTCATGTTAGCTCTTCTAGTAATTGAAAATACTTTTACAGTTTAGTCAAAAAAATTTTTTGCATATTAAAATTTTATGTAGTTCCATAGGTCCATTTTTTTCCCTTTGTGGTTTCTACCATGCCCTTCTTATTTTCATACATCCTTCCAATGGCCCAAACTTGATTTTACTATTCAGTTTAACTCTTTAATCCATCTGAAATTATTTGGGGGTGTGGTGAGAAATGCAACTTTAAAATATTACTTTGAAAGATATGATCATATTCAATTTCTCAATAATTGCCTTATTCATTTTCTTATACTGAGTAGCATCTTTGGACAGATGAATATATTTGTTGATGCTAAAAGCGAATATTGGCTATTTTTGAAAATGGTGTTTGCCTAGACAAAATCTGAAGTAATTTCTCCAGGGCAAAAATGTCAACTATTGGCAGAAATCATAGCAAATATTGTGAATAAATGGATGGATAAATAAGAAAGAAATGATTATGAGCATGCAGGAAAATGTTAGGGCAATGTATTTGAGCTGCATGATTCTTTATAAATTAGTGGATTTAAAATTTCAAAATGAGGTAATTGTGTTTTGCTTTAAGCTGTTAAATTTGGGATGTTACTCAAGAATACTCATATATTAGTTTACTATTTTCCCAAATAATTTTGGTTAAATGTTTATTTGAGAAACAAAGGCAACTTCCCGAAAGAAAATGTGTCAATAGTGTTTGAATCTGAATTTTTATTGTATGTAATCTTGGTTTTAAGTCAGAGTCATAAAGTTCTATACACTGAGTATGATCTTATAAATACCTATTGGAGGCTGGGTGCGGTGGCTCATGCCTCTAATCCCAGCACTTTGGGAGGTTGAGGCGGGAGGATTACCTAAGTCAGGAGTTCGAGACCAGCCTGGCCAACATGGTGAAACCCCCATCTGTACTAAAAATACAAAAAAATTAGCCAGGCATGGTGGCAGGTGCTTGTAATCCCGGCTACTGGGGAGGTTGAGGCAGGAGAATCGCTTGAACCTGGGAGGCAGAGGTTGCAGTGAGCTGAGATCATGCCACTGCACTCCAGCCTGGGCAACAAGAGTGAGACTTAGTCTCAAAAATCAATCAAACAAACAAACAAAAACACTCATAAAATAACTTAGAATATAATCCTTTTTCGGGTATTGTGTATTAACTTTTAGATCTGATTGCAGTTTTGAGGCAAAAAGGAAATGTACTCAATAATAAAATGTATATTTAAATGGTTGATATTTGAGTTTAAATATTTTAATAATTACTCTAGGTATTGAGACTAGTAAATATTGAAGCCGAATGCCTTTAAGTATCTATACCAACACACGTGTCTACTTTATAAGTATCAATATGATTTCATACATTAAGCATATATGTATTTAAAAGCTATGATACTTTCAGAAATGTAAACAATTGCTTTTTGTGTGTGTGCTGAAGGCTTAACTCCACTAGGACTCTTGGTTCTGAATACGACATGCTTTCTTCATTTATGACAGTCTTACAGCATCAATTGTGTCCTGCAGCCATTGTGTTGCGCAGTGCCCTCCCTGGGATTAGCTTTCAGAGCACTTCATAAAACATTTTAATACCACTATGTAGAAACAGATATACATTAATTCCATTTCCAAGGGCTTTTAAGAAATGCAGCTTTATTTTAGGTTGCAGCTAATTTTGAATTGTTACTTTTAGTGGAAGCTTAAAACATCATAGTTTTGTTTTTTAAATTAAAGATCAGGGTTTCAATGTTGCAATCTGGGAAAAAAATTGCAGTGTAACAGTGAAGCATTTTCCTTTTCCTTTTTCTTTTCTTTTCTTTTTTTTTTTGGTCGTAGGGAGTGGGGAAATGCAGTCAACACTCCCTTTGCCATATGCTTCAACTTTCATGTCTGTTTTGCCATCATCTATTCCATTAACATTGTGATTAATTGAAAACTCACTAGAATTTCAATATCTTGAAAACTAGCCAATGCCGGCTCTTTGGAGGCTACATTGAAAATAAATAACAATAAAATCAGGGTGATTTAGGCTTTTGAAGTCTTTAAAGAAACCATCACTATGATGTTTACTACTGCTGCGGAAAAGAGAACAACACTCTACATTTCTGGCATTGTAAAAGACACACGGCAACTGAAAGAAAGCTTGAATTTCTGGGAGTAGCATTAGGATACAGGACTCCTGCTGAGCCCACCAGTTCCTTGCTCTACACAGCTGCTTTCTCAGCTGGGGTTTTGAAATAAGCACTGTGAGAAAAGACAGAAATGACCATGATGTATCTTCCTCACTATGAGAAAAAAAGGTAATGTTTAATTAACGCTTCAGGCTTCTGGTTTCCAACTTATTGCTGTGTTTGTTTGTATGTTTTGCTTGGGATATTTTTTATGCTCTCGTTCCTTTTCATTTCATGGAATACAATGCCTAACTAAAAATGTCTTTGTGCTTGTACTTATGGGAGAAGGATTCTGTGCTTCTGGCTTCACTGAAATTAATAAGAGCAGTCTGCACATTTATACTCACAAGATATTAACATGGCTCATGCTCACTTAGCTAAGCTTGTGTGTAACATAGTAAAAATGCCACAAGTGAAAGAGCAGCATCTGACTTGTGAAAAATTCATGGATTTACTTTATCTATTGCCGTCCTATAATATTGTACCGTGATGTTAACAATGAGCTGTACTTTAGGGCTGGATTAAGTAGTAAGAGAAGATTATTAAAGCAATAAACAATGCTTTAAATCGTCCAGCCATAAAGAATCATATTATCTCCATTTTAACTCGTTACAAATTGTACTTGGATTGCATAGATAAAAATTAATTAAAAACACATGAAGAATTCTATTCTTCATAGCTTTATTTGGTTCTGCTTCTTAGACAAAAACCCAGTGGAGTTTTTCATAGCATCCTTTTCATCTCATTGAGAATATAATTGACTCTTGAACAACAAATGGTTGGGGCTCTGACCTCTATAGAGTTGAGAATCTGCATATAACTTTTCACTCCCCCAAAACTTAACTACTGATTGCCTACTGTTGAGTGGAAGCCCTACCGACAGCATAAACAGTCAACATATATATTATATGTGTTATGTATATTATATACCATATTCTTACAATAAAGCAAGCTAGAGAAAAGAAAATATTAAGAAAATCAGAAGGAAGAAATTTTTTTTTATTTATTAAGTGGAAGTGGATCATCATAAAGGTCTTCATCTTCATTCTGTTCATGTTGAGTAGGCTGAGAAGGAGGAGGAAGAGGAAGGTCTGGTCTTGCTGTCTCAAGGGTACAGAGGTGGAAAAAAATCCATGTATAAGTGAACATTCACAGTTTGAATTTGTATTGTTTAAGGCCAATGGTTATTTATTTTACTAACCCAGAATGATCTGCATAAAAAGTGCTCCATAATGTGTGCATGTATAAGTGTATACTTCACTCTGACTTGGGTATTATGAATTACCTCTGTGATTTTTATTAATTTTCTGGTTGGAAAGTTGAATACTTTTGAACTTCAATAATGCTCTTGGGAGTAAAGTTCAGAGGTTGGATGCTTATTGGAAATATGCCAATTTAGTTTTATTTTAATGGTTTGAACTAAAATATTGATTGATAACACTTTAGTAATCACTCGGTATAAAATCTGGTCAGCAATTAATTTTACAAACATTCATTGTGTGTCAGGCTTTGGACTTGGCAAGGAAGACAAATGATAAGTGTGTGGCTCTCACTCTCAAGATCCTTATAGTTTCATTCTTTGGCTCAATAAGCTGTTTTCTGAGGAAGGATTTGATGTTTAACTATATTGCTGTACAACCTATGTTGCAGTAGGGTTTTGCAGAATGTATTGAATTACACTTCCAGGTAAAATAATATTTGCCTAGTAGGCAATTGGTCTGAACTGGATTAAGTTTTGCCTACTCATGCTACAACTATTTATTGAATAACTATTTTGTATCAAGCACTGTTGTAAACACTACAGATATAGTAGAAATCAAGACTGAGTCTCTACCCTCGTGGAGTTTACATCCTAGCAGGGACTGGGGAGGAGGAGGTAGCCTGCACTTTCACACTTTTTTTTAGTAGGATAATGAGGCAGAGGTGCCCTAGAAATTGAAGCTTCTGACTTGATACTAAGCAATTAATATGTCCTACTTGCTTTCTAAACTGTACAGCACTGACCCAAAGGAAAATAAAGATCTTCCACAATACTTGTAAGTACTTTCCTAACACTTGCAAGCGATTTTAAAGTCAGACAACAAAAAACTTATAATAATGTAACCCTTCCAAATTTTGTGTTAAGAATAGTATACAAAAAATATTAACACTATTCATATAGGGTAGTGATTTGAAGTTTTGGTTCAGAAGTGGTTAAAATTTCTTAGCAAGAGTTTACCTGGAGCTTTCCCTTGACCTGACAATTGGCAAAACCCACAGTTTCTTTTGTTTTTTTTTTAGACGGAGTCTAAAACCTGTCACCCAGGTTGGAGTGCAGTGACACCATCTTGGCTCACTGCAAGTTCTACCTCCTGGGTTCACGCCATTCTCCTGCCTCAGCCTCCCGAGTAGCTGGAACTACAGGCGCCCACCACCACTCCCGGCTCATTTTTTGTATTTTCAGTAGAGATGGGGTTTCACTGTGTTAGCCAGGATGTTGTCGATCTCCTGACCTCATGATCCACCTGTCTCGGCCTCCCAAAGTGCTGGGATTACAGACGTGAGCCACCGCGCCCAGCCAACCCACAGGTTCTCAATGCCTGCTGAAATTGCTACACACTCTCTGTGGGTCTGCTTTGGTTACTAGTGACAATGTCCACCAGAAAAAGAACTTGAAGAACATTTATATGTGGCTTTATATCACCTCTCTTTTTCATTTTGAATAATTCATATTTCCTGTTTTAAGATTGCAGTGGAATACATGTTTTCTATTTTATCTTTTTTTGTTTGTTTGTTTGTTTCTTGATTTGTTTCTATTTTTTCTGTCTATTTTCACATAGGCATCTAATGTTTTTGGCTCACACTAAAGTATTTTAAATCCATTTCTCCATTATCATTTCTGCCATAACAGTTGGAAAAAACTTAAGTTCTTATGTCCCCAGCCTCTTTTGCAGTGGGAGCAGTCATATGCTTTAGTTCTGGAATCTAAGAAATGGCCCGAACTTGCTAAGAGCTCTAGGAAGGATTTTGCTTTTCCTCATGTCAGGGCATGTTATAAGGTATTACCTGATATAATCCCTGGCATGGCTCCTCCTTCCTTCTTTCTTGAAGGCAAACTGGAATGCTGAAAGCTACTGCAGTCATCTTGCAACCAGGAAGCAAACATGAGAAATCCCAAGAGAATTTCAGAAATTGTCAAACCACTGAACCAATGCTAGCTGCTTCCCTCAAGACGACTTCTTATGCCAGAAAAAGTATCCAATATTTATGAAGCCACCCACTCTATAAAGTGCTTCCTGTTATTTTCAGCTGGAAGCATTCCTAACGGATGATGCCACACACATAACATGCATAAACAATTGTTAGTAATTATTGAAAGTTGAGCATTAAGCTGTACATTAAAACACAACGATGAAGGCAAAATGCAACTCTCATCTTGAAGAAGCTTATGGTGAACACTTTATAAGTTAAGCCAATAAGAATCAAAAGCCCTTCGGATATTAGTTGCAGGTCTGCAACTAATCTAGACTGCTATGTTTCTTACTGATTCTTGGCGTTTGTTTTCTCATATATAAAACAAGGGATTGCATTATTTCCTGGGTCTATTCCAAATATACATTTCCAAGTTTGTTAGAATAAAATGTATTTTAAATCCATGGATTTGTAACACTTCCTGTCAAATGATATTTTAACATTTGTATTCTATGGATACTTTGGATGCAAAAGAAGCCTTTGCGCATTTCCTGTTCATGCTTAGGATTCTGTGCATACTACATTGAAAAAGCTAGGCTATGAGTTTGAGCATTTTGATATGCCATCCTAAAATTTAATTTACTTAGCATTCCAGAAGTCAAGTTTATTTATTTACCTACGGAACAGCATAAATAGAATACTGGGAAATACCTTTCAGGAAGAATCTTTCCCAAGAAAATCCTACACAACTTCAGTAATTTTCTTCCCTTTTAGGAGCACAAAATTCAGACAAAAATAATTCCATTAATATGGAGGTATAGCTGATGCACTAGGCTTTCCAGCTTTTTTGTGATATGACTGAACAAGTGTATGAAATTGCCAGAAAGTATTTTCATTGCTAGCAGGGAAGGTATTTTAAAATTTTGCTCAGGAGGCATAAAGGACAACAAATAAAGTGTTGCTATACTGTTTAAAAGATTATGAACGAATGTGAATTAATGGAAGAATTGATCATAAACAGCATGAATTTCAGTCTACTATATGTTTCCATCTCATTTTGCAATAGCAAGGGGTTATGTGCACTGACCAAATGCCAGTTGCTCCAACCAAGTCTTGATTTTTTTTTTGTCATGATATGTTGATGCTTAATTCTAAATTGTAATTTGATTGGTGTTGGAAACTGAGGTGTACAAAGAACCCATCACTGGGAATAGAAACAAGGTAAAATATAAAAGAAAGAATTGATAGCTAGCACAGGAATTTAACATGGAAAATGAAAAAAAGCAAAGAAGAAAGAATGGCGTGTGCGTGTGTGTGCACGCGCATGTGTGCACGTGTGCATAGGCAGACATGTGGAGTAATTAGGCAGGGAGAGTAAAAGTGCTTCAGTGTAGAGGTCGTGTCCTTTTTATGAGATGAGGAAATTATTTCTGGACAATTACCATTACTTCTTGTTTTCCAGAGTAATATGCAGTCCACGGGCTGGAGAGCCAATCTGGTACTTAAAAAGGAGAGATTCTTGCTTTCTTTGAAGCAGCGTAGTATCTCAGGGTGGTGGTTGAGTACCACAGAAACAGAGAAGCATGTTCTCTACATGCTGGAAGCAGTCATCCTGTTGCTAAGGAAACAGCCTCACTCAGCAAGGGTCACCTTTGGAAACAACTGCAAGACTTCAAAGCAGATCAATAGAGAAACACCAAGACCTGAGCATCCTAGCTAATGCTCTCTCTCTCTCTTTTAAATATCCTTTTCAACAAATGTTTACTTACGTGATTTCTGTTTAGTGGGCAGTAGCAAGGCAAAATTGAATGTGTAATAAATCGAGCCGGGTATTTTTCAAGCTCTGGCTCTTGGAGATCTGTGGTTTTTAATAGATGCTTTGAGTGTGGGATTGTGCGGAAACAGCAGGATGGAGATGGACTGATATCATGTTTAAAAAGAGATGCTGCATTTATGACTTCATTCGAGGGAAAGGTTCACTCATTAAAAAATGTAAATTCTTTACTCATACAAGCATACTTCATTACTCATTTGTTCACATTAGTGAGATTTTTAATTTCTGAAAACATCTTGTCATATCTTAGGCTTATGCACTTTTGTGTGCCACTAGAGAAGATTTCATTCATGTATTCATTTGTTCATTCATTTCCCAAATATCTTTGATTTTCTACTGTTTCAGGTACTCTGGGGATAAGAAGTGAATAGAACATATTTAAGCTCTGGGGTACTCAATCTAAAGTAGAAAGCAGATACGGAAAAAAAAAAAAAAAAACCCAAAGAAACAGTGGAATCACCTGCAGAGGGAACACAAGGAGATGCTTGTAATTTTTTCCTGGGGAGGTGAGGGAAGGCATTTGGGGAAAGAAAATGCCTGAACTCATCCCTGAAGGATGGATTAGAATTGAACAGGGAATCTAGTTCTAGAAGTCCCAAGACAGAGACAACAGCAAATACTAAGTGCAGAGAGGTGAGAAAGAGATTCCATTTGGCTCTATTGATGAAGTTTAGGATATATTATGAACTGTGTTTGGACAGGAGGCCAGAAAATGAAACTGGGCCTGGATCATAAAAGTTCTTAACTTAATATAAAAATAAGGATATACTTTACTGTTAGTTTTTCAGAATTTTAAAATTTAATGTTATAATAAATAGAGCCTAGCTTGGTGTTACTCCTCCCTTACCCCTTTGACAATATAAAATTTGTTACAGATACCTAAATGCTTTCAGATGCCTTCATGAACTGGAATTTCAGTGGCTATTTAACATCTAAATCAAGAATTGTAAAATTTAGTGATAAATTCTTGCTATTAACAATCACAAACATATTTGATCTATTAAAAGATGAATAATTGATTTTTATAACTGGGATTAGGACAATTTCTACTTTCAAGGTAACTAGTAAAATTAAGTTGTTGGTTTCAACCATTTCTTGAAATCATATGCTTTTTTTGGTAGAAAATTTTAGTGACAAATGCAGATAGCTATTCTATCTCCTAAAGTGTTATGAGCCACACTGAAATGCACCTTGTTAACTCTTCCTTTATAAGGGACAAGAATGAACCTTGTGTACAAGAAAATGTGGTGGGTTCCGATGTTTGGGAGCTATAGCTTGTTGGCATCATCTAAGTTAGCCACCTGTTCTAGCCTGCATTTGCTGAATAAATTAGATGCTCTTGGGAGAGTGTATGCAGCTGACTGGGTTGCCTTGTTACCAAGGCAACCATTTTTCTTCTGCTCTATGACTCTGAAAGGTTTCATAACTCATTAGTGCTCCTGTGGGCATCAACATGACAAAATTCCTTTCGTTTCTTTTTTAAGTTCCTGGTCAAGATGATGAGATTAGTGAAAATTAATAAATACTCTCACCATATTTTTTTATTCATAAAGGATATTTTCCAAATGTTTGAAAAACTTAGGTCCAAACCTTAAAGGCACAAATGTAACAGTTAAATGGAGGAATATGCACAATAATGAATAAAAAATGAAAAATATTTTCAATCTCAGATATTTTCAAAGAAAAATCTAAGGCAAAATATGTAAAAACATAGATTCTCTAAGACAGTGGATAAAAACTTATTTTTATAATTATTCCAGCTGTTATCTCTATCAGGTCTTTTTTACTCTCTCTGATATGGCACAAGAAAGAGCTCAATTTAGCAAAGCTGTTATCAGATCCATAAAGTCATTAATTTAGGGGGTCAGTGATCATTTTCAGAATGCCACAGGGCCCAAGGAGTCGTGGAGGGATGGCCCACCCTACACTACGGGAACACCATCAGAAATCCATGCAGGTTTTTAATCCCCAAGTGACATTTAGACCCAGGATATTTATTTTCTTTTGTGATCCGTATTTGTTGTTTTTCCTCTCTTGTTTATATGTTGTCCCTTTTGATTTCATATCTTCATGCACTAGAATAAATCAGTTAGCCTCCCACACAGGTAAATTTCTTAAATAGTCACCTTATACTAGGAATTCTACATATTATTTCACTTGCTTCATTTCTAATGTCAACTTGATGAGATGGATATCATTTATCTCATTTTACAAGTGAGGAGACTGAGGCCGAAGGTAGCAGAGTTGGTGTTCAGATTGAGTTGCAGCTCATTCCAAAGCACTATTTTCCCACTATGCAGTGGTGTCTCTAAAATTCTATAATAATGATGTATATCCTTTCTGAACACTGGAGTATTAGGGAGAAAAAAAACCAGATGGTATTTTGAGACATTAAAATTAAGCCTCTAAGAGGGCCCTTGTTCTATTTATTTTTATTTATTTATTTTTTTGACAAGTGTAATGCAACTCTAGGCTCTGCCAAATTCACTGTAGTGCTGAAGCTTTTGTACAGATTATGGGAATAGCTTTATCATACACGGCAATTTCTTTGACACTGGTTTTTATTATCCTTCTATAAGTACTAGAGAAACTGATTGAAACTGAACCTTAAACTCCCATTTTGTACTGATCTTACTTGTTGTTTGCAGTTGAAGAATAACATCCTGCTGATATCCACTGCAGGACTGCTAGGACCTCTGTTAGAGATTAAGCTCATGTTTTGATTGTAGACAAACCTTAGTGCAATTAGATTTACCCTAGTTTCTTACTTTATAGTGATTCTGCATCCTGAGATTTCAAAGGTGTAACTAATATTTTCAAATACATAGTTCATTGATAGATACAGGAACATTTTAAGATATGACCACACCATGAATAGACAGTTTTAAAAAAGACAGTGTCCAATAAAGCAGTGCAAATATTTTACATGGTGTGAATGCAGGGGGATTATGGTTTTTGTTAATACATTGTGGTTGATCTCTGCTGTAAAGATTAACACTTCACTAGACATAAACATGCAGGAGGAGCACAAAGACGTTATTCTTCTAGAATACAGGGATTTGACAAAAGAAGAAAACACATACTTGCATTTGCTACAAGCATGATGAATTTGCTTTTTTTCTCTCCTATTTCCAGCATCAATGTAATGTCTGAAAGCTAGAAGAATATGGCAATTATTTGCAATCTGAAAAATAATGTTATGCAAAGGCATTCTATTTGCATTTTGAGAAACACCTTTATTTTCATTATTTGCTTCTGCCATTCTCTTCCACATTTACCTAGATCAGATTAAAATACTACTTTTGTGCTCCAAATAGTGTTCTGGTGCCCTCGTTTATTCAATGTGCTTTCAGCAACCATTTAATGGTCTCCCTTGTTTGAGGTACTCTGCTAAGGGCTGGGCACCCAGAGATGAACATGCAGTCCGTCTGTACCATGAGCTCAGCTTTGTGGGGGAGATGTACAAGGCAGTCAGTGGTCTCCGTAGGTTAGCACTGTCATGGAGTACAGTGCACCTGTGGGTTGAAGGATCTACTAGAAAGTATTTTCAAATGAAGCGATTCTTCCAGCATCTACTTACCCTCAATCTGAATCACCCTCAGTACTTTGTACTGCAGACCATTGTCCCTATTACTTGCCCCAAACATGCCCTGCCCTCAAAGAATGGCAATCCTCCCAGATGTCTGCTCCTCTCTATTGAGTATTTCTGCAACACCGATGATTACGTTGCATGATGACCATTAGAGGCCACAGCACCAATCAGGAGAGCAGCTTACAGGCATGAAGTCCGCGGGCACTTCCCACCAGCGTTGGAAAGCAACACATTCATGGCGTCAGGATTCATTCTGCTGTTGTTTTAAATCTAAATTTAAGTTCCTCTCTATTTTCACACAAAGGAAATCATATTAAATATATTGATCTCTGACTCGATTTGTTCTCAAATAATTTGAAATAATTTGGTGTACTCAAGTCACAAAGGATGTTTGGTGGTGGACCTTGGACAATCCAAACCAAACCTCCAGAGGGAAGGCAACCAAGGCTGTTCTGGAGAGGCCAGAAGCAGCAAATCATTAAGTCATTTCCATGATGGACTCTACTCACACTGCCTTTTGCCTCTGGTTGTCCCTGTTCTACTTTATAAATTCCTAAGAGGAGAATTTTTATCTAGGTTAGGCCACGTGTCTCTGCACTAGACTCAGTCAACCATGGCAGAAGAGACTGGTAGAAGTGACCACTGGAAGTGTCATTATGAGCTCTACAGCTCTGCAATTACACTGGTCTTTCCCTCATTTCCTTGAAAGGAGCCAGTTTCTAAATGAAAGCAACTTGCCAGCACTGACTGTCAATTTATTGTCTCAAGTTTGAACTACTAGTCAAGGCCTCTTTTCTAAACTTTATTTCTTCTTACTTTATGTTATCAGGATCACTATTTTTTTGTGTGTATATACATATATATACACACATACACATATTTTTTGTGTATATATGTGTGTGTGTAAATATATACAT